>NC_058133.1:490830853-490933529 GCF_016433145.1 Gracilinanus agilis | reverse complement strand
CCTACCCATGAGCAATCAATGGCTTTCCAATTGTTTAGATCCAGTTTTATTTGTTTGGAAAGTGTTTTGTAGTTGTTTTCATATAATTGCTGTGTTTGTTTTGGTAGGTAGATTCCTAAGTATTTTATATTGTCTAGGGTGATTTTAAATGGTATTTCTCTTTCTACTTCTTGCTGCTCTAGTGTGTTGGAGATGTATAGAAATGCTGATGATTTATGTGCATTTATTCATTGTGATTTATTTTAACTAATAACATTCACCAACTTGAATAAAATAATACAATTGCATGATGAAGAAACTGTGAATTTGAGGAATTGAAAAACATGAGAAGACTCACATGACCTGATGCAAGAATAAAGTAAACAGAATCCAGTGCTCAGTGGTCCACACTCACTGATAATCCTAAAAGTCATACATACTCTGACTAATTGCAGTCCTGGAGACCAGGAGAAAGTTGAGTGTGTGGCAAGCCTCCTCCATTCTGTGGGTCACTTTGATTTCAGTAGGAGATGGTCTGTCAAGAAAAAAAAAAAAAACAAAAACAGAGGCCTCAATCAAACTTAAAACCAAGGAGCAGTTGGGTGGCTCAGTGGATTAAGAGTCAGGCCCAGAAGGTCCTGGGTTCAAATCTGACCTCAGATACTTCCTACCTGTGTGACCCTGGGCAAGTCACTTCACCCCCATTGACCAGCCCTTACCACTCTTCTGCCTTGGAACCAATACCTAGTATTGATTCTAAGATAGAAGGTGAGGGTTTAAAAAAGAAACAACTTAAAACCAAAATTAAAATGAGGCGTTACAAAGCTCAGGTTTCTCCGATTTTTCACATTCCTCGTTTATTATAGCCCATTGATATTCTGATAGGTTTTTTTGTGGGTCACAGCTTGGTTAATCAATCCCAGATTGATGGCATCTAATTGGCCATAAGTCCTTTACTGTCACATAAAGAGCCGCTATGCATATTTTGGTGTATAGAGGACTCTACTTCTTTAGGGTCTATCCCATCTGGGATAGACATTTCAGTAATGTTTTAAGTGTCAGTCCATATGGATTTCCAGAGTGGTTGGACCCATCGACAGTCCCAACCAAATGTATTAGTGTGCTTTTCTTTTCACAGCAGATCCAACATCAACTTTTTACATTTGTTGTTAAGTCATTTTCAGTAGTCTGATTCTTTATTTCTCTTGTGGTTTCCCTGGCAAAGATACTGGAGCTGTTTGACATTTCCTTCTTCAGCTCATTTTCCAAATGAGAAAGCTGAAGCAAACTGGGTTAAGTGACTTGCATAGGGTCATATAGTTAGTAAGTGTCTGAGGCCAGATTGGAATTCGGGACTTTCTGACTCCAGGCACAGTGCTCTGTGCACTATGGTGCCACCTAACTGTTCTAGGTGAGGCTTTACCACTGACACTTTTGAGAAGCATCGTTGGCTCCTTAATGCCACTAGATTTAAGTACAATTTCCTTTGACATTTAGAGATCTTTACAACCTGCCTTTAGCCCATCTTTCCTTTAAAAAATATTTAAATTATAAATTTTAAAATGTCTTTTATAGAAACCATCCTCATTGCTAGTAAGAAGTGAGCATTCTTTGCATTGTTTCATACAAGTAAAAGAAAGAATGTAAGATCCCATATAATTTTCTTATCCATGTCTAGGGAAATTTTTGTGTAGTTTTGATCCATAAAAGCTTAAAATTGCATAAAGACTTTTGGGACACCTTGTATACTGTGTCTGGAAAGCTGCATCCGAGCTGAATTGTGAAGGCTTTAAATGCAAAGAGAATGAGTTTGAATTTGATCCTGGAGGCAATAGGGAGCCCTTGGAGTGGATTGAATAGGTGGAGTGACGCGGCCAGACTTATGCTTTACAGATGACACTATCAGCTGTGTGGAGAGGAAAGAGACCTTCAGCAGAGTGAGACCATTATGAAGACCACTGCCATAGCCAGGTGTTTGTGAATGGAAGGAAAGGGACAGATAGGAGAAGTGAAGCAAGCTTGGCAGCCTGAGGTATGTGTGGAGGAATGGAGACAAGAGTGTCCAGAAAATAAACAGCAGAAATATGCCAGCTGAGAATTCAGGAAAAAAGCTGGGGAGGTGCAGAGGACTTGGAAGTTCCTTAGGAGCACTTCCCCCACTCCTCTGAAATCCACACTCATAGAATCTTAGGTTTCTTTACTAGAAATATAAATTCCAGCCTCTCCTTTCCCCTGTGCCCAGCTCAGACCTAGAATGGAATATGGCACTTTGTTCTGGGACCCATATTTTTGGAGGAATATTGACAGTATGGAAGGTATTTAGAGCAGGGTAACCAGAATGGGAAGAAAGTGTGTAGAGAATAAGAGGCAACTTAGGTGTGGGAAAGGTAGTCCTTGGGTTCAGATATTTGAAGGGTTGTGTAGAAAAGGGATTTGACTATGCTGATTAGCCCTATTAAGTGCCTGCTGTTTGCAGGGCAGTATGCTGGGAGAGATAGAAAATTTAAATATAAGACAGGGACCCTTCCCTTATGGAGCTTACATTAGGGAAAAGCTGATTGGGAATAAGATACACAAATAACCATATTCAAGAGGTACAAATGTATTCTTCAAGGCCCAAGGGCAAAAAGTGGTTACTTGGAGGGAGACACCAAGCATTATACTCTGGGAACAAGAGCATGATCCAAGCAATCAAGAGTGCGGGACCTGGTGGAGATGTTGGTACCTTGAGGTTTCCATTGTGCTCAAAGAGAGGGTGTTGTGATGAGTGGTGATGTTTTAAGATTCCTGAAGAGAACCCTTTAGGAATGGCTGGGAGGGATTTGACTACAGACTAATTAGTGGATGAGAGAATTCGATGGGATTAACTGAAGGAGGGTTCCTCATTTAGGAGGGGTCCCTTGCCATAAGCCTTTCAGAGTTTAGGAATCCTGGCTATAACACTGCCCTGATACACAGCTCATCCTACTTTATTCTGGATCAAACAATTCTCAAGAGAACACTGTCTTGGTGGACTTAAGAATGCTCCCATTAGTATTCGTAGCTTTATCTCATTTCCATAGGGCTGAAATTTCTAGCCAATCACTTCAGCACACATTATTATTTATGAGGACCTATAATTTGTACATTATTGTACTATTTGCTAGGAATACAAATATAATTGAGAAAATATCTCTGCTCTCAAGAAGTTTACATTCTCCGGAGAAGGAAGTATTGGGTCCAGAGTGGAATTTGCTCAGAGAGAAAATGGGGCCATCATATGACAGAGAGATGAGCCTTGCTCTGCTGTGCCCCAGAGGGCTGACCCAGGATCAGTGGTAGAAATTGATTCAGACTGATTGATTGGAGCCAGCAGAGGCTGGGGGACCACATGCCTAGGGTCTGGGAGAGGCCATTCTTGATTTGGAGTAGATTGCTTTTTGGCGTTCTTTTTTACACAGATTTTTTGGTCCTAGAGGATGATCCAGGATTGCAGAGGACTTTGTATTTTAGTAGGCCAATAACTGTTTTTGAAAAATGTTTGGTAGTGGCCTAGAGGAGATATTAAAGGGAGTAGAGTGAATAGCAGTAGGAAACCTGGAGAAGAGGTTATTGAAATAGTCTGGTATGGAGGACAGCAGGACAGCGTAACATTTCTTCTGGTCTTTGAACAGTGGGCAAGAATACAAAATTAAGGATTCTTGCAAATGAGCAAAATCTTCACCCCTTCACCTCATGGTGATAATAATAGATTGGTGATGGATAAGGTTCAGACTAGGGGACGTTAAAGAAGAGTTTTTCTTAAAAGAAATCCCATTTGTAGATATGTGTATGAAAAGGTTTGCAAATCAAATTTATTTGTCCTGTTGGCTTATATTTGTTATCATTTTATAGGTGTTTGGTTCATGTCCATAAGCATTATTCAATATTGCTTTGTGACTAGGACCCCCTTCCCTTATTCCCTGATCTTGTCTGTTCCCTGACTTCTGTTGGGCCATCAGTTAATTTGTAAATAGCCAGAGCGGTGCTCATGCAGTAAAATAACCTCCACAGTAGAGAAGGTGGCTTGTTTTCTGTTTCTTTCCAAGGTCCAGCCTGGTCCCTGACAAGTAGCTTAATGAATACTTGTTGGCAGAACTCAGTGTTGTCATAATGATCAAGTTTGACCGCAAAGCAGAGAAGAGAAAAGTCAGTCTACTCCCTCCCTTTTTTGCTAAACTGGGGAATTTGGGGTATGGACTATTTCATATACTGCCAGACTCAGTTGCTGACTGAACTGCTCCCACCCCCACCCCATTTTGTCATTATAAGAGAGGTTCTTGAAGAGATGTATTTTGAAATTATTGTTTTGTTAAAACAAAAATATAACAGTAAGTTTTTTAAATTATTGAATTAAATATTCATTTTACAGATAATATTTTTCCAATACTTTTCTGCAAAATTTTTCCTTTTGATTATTAACTTAATGAATATCAGCAAACCCAAACATTCCAATATTACAAAAAAGGGGTTGAGGGGCAGCTGGGTAGCTCAGTGGATTGAGAGTCAGGCCTAGAGACGGGAGGTCCTAGGTTCAAATATGACCTCAGACACTTCCCAGCTGTGGGACCCTGGGCAAGTCACTTGACCCCCACTGCTCACCCTTACCACTCTTCTGCCTAGGAGCCAATACACAGAAGTTAAGGGTTTAAAATAAAAATTAAAAAAAAAAAGAAAAGAATAAAAGGGGTTGAAGAGATTGTTTGTGTAGCTGTAAAACTTCTATTATGTATAATTTTGTTTTTCTCCTCAGTAGATTAAACAACTCTCCTTTTTCCTCCTCCCCAGTCACCAAAGGAAAAGAAAAACCTTCCTTTATAAAGAATAAATATAATCACAAAAAACAAATTCACACCTAGGCTGTCTACCTATGTCACATTCTGTACCTCTCATCCATCCACCTCTGTGCCAAGAGGTAGAAAGCATGAGGTTTCATCAGTCTTCCAGTATAATTAGTCATTCACATTATCCTTCTTCATTGTTGTAGTCGTATAAATTGCTTTTCTTGTTCTGACTACTTCTTTCTTCATTAGTTCATACAAGTCTTCCCAGGTTTACCTGAATCTGTCCCTTTTAAATATTTCTTATGGCACAATAATATTCCATTATATTCATATGCCATAATTTGTTCAGGCATTCCCCAATTGATGTGACCCTTACTTAAGTTTCCATTTCTTTGGTACCAAAAAAAAGTGTTATTATAAATATTTTGTGGGAGAGAGGGATCCTTTTTCTCTCTGGTTTCTTTTAAGCATATACCTAGTGGTAGTAGTGTCTTTGAATTGAAAGGGTTGCACAGGTTAGTGACTTTGGGATTATAGTTCCAAATTGCTTTTTAAATGGTTGGACTACTTCATAGTTCCACCAATAATAGTGTGCCTCTGCCCTCAGAGACACTCCAACATTTGTCATTTCTTTTTTAGGGCATCTTTTCCAATCTTATGGATGTGAGGTTGTGAGGTAGAATCTCAGAATTGTTCTAATGTATTTGTTCTAATTGTAATTGTTCTAATGCAGTCTATTATTAGTGATTGTGGAGCATTTTTAAAGTTGTGGTTTTTATTATTTGTTATGGTTGTCTTTCTTTTTTTTTTTTTTTTTTTTTTTTTTTTTTTTTTGGAGAACTGCCATCCTTTGATTATTTGCTCATTTAGGAATGATTCTCATTCTTATATAGCTGTATGTATTCCCTACAAAGCTTATCAGTTTTTTTTATTAGAGAAAATTTGTGGTAATTTTTCCCCCTGTTAAATAAATGTTTCCTTTGCAATTCTAACTGCATTGATTTTGTTTGTGCAGAAACTTCTTTTATCTCCTATGATCTTCTCTTATCTTGTTTCATTAAGAATTCTTCCCCCAATATGATTGGGGATGTAGACTCTAAATGATCAACTCTATTGCAAATACTAATCATATGGAAATAGGTCTTAAAGATACATGTAAAACCCAGTGGAATTACTTGTTGGCTACAGGAGGAGGAGGGGAGGGAAAGAATATGAATCATGTACCCATGGAAAATTATTCTAAATTAAATAATTAAATGAATGTAAAGAAAAAGAAATTAATATTGAACCAATGAAAGAAAAAAAAAAGAATTCTTCCCTCGTCATAGGTGTGAAAAGTATCTCTTTCCTTCAGATTTGCTCTTTTTAAAAAAAAAACACCTTATCTTCCATCTCAGAATCAATACTGTCTTAGTTTCAAGGCAAACGAGTGGTAAGGGTCAGGCAATAGGGATTAAGTGACTTGCCCAGGGTCACACAGCTGGGAAGTGGCTGAGGTCAGAGTTAAATCTAACATCTCCTGTCTCAAAGCCTGGCTCTTAATCCACCGAGTCGCCTAGCTGCCCCCAAATTTGCTTTTGATAAGACTTTTTTTATATCTAGGTCATGTATCCTTTTGGAATTCAATGTTATATGGCAGTGATGGTGAACCTTTTAGAGACTGAATGCCTAAACTGCAACCTCATGCCGAATGTGAGGCACCCCCCCCCCAGTCTTACCCCAGACAGGGGAGGGAGGAAGTGCTCCCATTGGGTTGCTGGATAGAGGGGTAGATGATGAAAGAAATGTCCTCAGGCACATGGAGAAGGGAAAGGGAGCAGTTCCCAGATATTGCTTTAAATTCTGTTTCAACCAGAATACTTTCCAGCCCTTCTAGTAATCTTTGTTGGATTAGTTGTATTCTAGTAGTTTAGAGAACCTAAGCACATTATGCTTCCATGTTGGGTTGCTTCTTAATGTTGTGTGACGAATCTCTTCCACTGATCAATTTTTCTTTCTTTCTTTTCTTTAACTAGTATAAAATAATTCTTGATATTACTGCAAATTTAGTTTTGAGGCCTATTATTGCTGAACTACTTTCCTCTTTACTTTTTCTTTTCATTATTTTCCTGTGATACTCTTGATTTTTGTTTCCATAGATGAATTTTATTATTTTTCTTGTTTCTTTAATTTAACTCTGTATGCTAACTAGTAGGATACAGAATTTGCAAATTAATTTGGGTAGCTTTGCCTTGTTTGTTATATTGGCAAAGCCTAAACCATTTAATATCTCTTCAGTTATTTAGATCTGTCTTGACTTCAGTAGAGTTTTATAGTTGTATTCTTATAATTCCTGTTTATGTCTTAGTTGCTATATTCCCAGATATTTTATACATTATATTGTTTTAATTATATTGTTTGAATATAATTCTTTTTTTTTTTTTTAATTTCATCTTGCTGGGTTTTCTTGGCAATACAAACAAAGACTGATAATTTTCATGAATTTGTTCATATCTTGCTACTCTACTGAAGTTTTTAACTTTTTAGTTGTCTTTCTGGTTCTCTAAGTGAACCCCCCACCAGGTTATCTGCTAATAATTGTTTTCTTTTGGCCTATGCTTAGTCTTTGATTTCTTTTTCTTATCTGTTTGTATAAGTGGCATATCTAGAACTATAGAAAAACAATAGTGACAGTGAACATCCTTGCTTTATCCCCAGTTTTGGAAAACTCTTGTGTTTCTCCATTACAGATGATACTAGTTCTTGGTTTTAAGGAAATAAAAATTTCCGTGTTGAAAAAAGATCCATTAAATGTTCTGCATTTTAATCTTTTTAACACAAAAGTGTTATATTCTTTTTCACCTCTTGACACAGTCTTAAATTGTTTTGCTATTAGCATGGTCTGTTATGTTGACAGTTGGGCTAAAGTTGAATCAACTCTGTATCTCTTTTTTAAATCCAGTCTGGTCATGGTATATGATCTTTTTATTATGTTGTTTTGACCACTTGTATTCTATTTAATATCCTTGCAACAATATTCATTAGCAATATTAGTGTGTAGTTTTCTTTTCCTGATTTCTCTCCCTGGTTTAGGTATCCAAGCCATATTTCACATTGCCATCTAAGCTGGAAGTCACACCTCTTTGCTATTTCATAGAAGGCCTGCATATAGGTCATTAGTCTGATGATGCGACTGAACCAGGGCAATGATATTCATAAGTGTTGAGGGAACATAGGTTATAGAGAAAGTGTTCTTTTTAAAGTCCTACCAAATTCAGGTAGCTAGCTTTAAGCACCCTAGACGTCATTTTCCTTTCTAGAAAGCACTGTAAATTACAACTTTCACTTTTCTGCACCAGAATTGGTTGTAGGTAGAGAAGGGGTTGAAGGGATCACTTAGTCTAGTTTTGGCATTGATTTTCATCTTTGAAACAGTTGGGAACTGCTTTAGGCAGAGTTGCTAGAAGAGCTTCAAAACAATATACTGATTCACTAGATCTAAGTACTTGACATAAACTTCAAAGTTGGGTTTTACATGAACATGATTTTTAATTTTTAATCAGACTTGTTCTCTAGCACCAGTCATTTCCTTTGTATTCTGGAAGCTTCCTGAATACAAGTCCTTACAACTTGAACCTAGGAGGTCTCTGCCTCCCTCTTGACCTGCCTATAGTTTATACTCCACTACTTGAGATTTGTTATATTTGCATTTAGTTTGCAAAACTACTTCATGACTTTTCAAGAAGCTATAGAAAGAAGAGAAAATTGTTGAATTGAAAGCCCACTGTTTCTTTGCTCAGTAGTACCTGCCATGTCAAAGAGTCTTTCTCTGAATCTTTCTGGCTATATGCATTATCTTTCATTTACTTTTACTTCTGCACTGAAATACTACTGAATTTTTATATCAGCAAGTTTCAATCTATTTGCATTGGCTGCTCAATCCTTGCTTGCTTCTATTAGAAGAGACAGGATTATATTTTATTTGTCCTTTTTATCACAGGAAACTTTACTCTTTAGTGACTGCTAGATTCATACCACCTCTCCCACCATAAAGAACATTTGATATGAAGGGGTTTTTTCCCTTCTAAAACCTTTTCCTTCTATCTTTGTATCGGTTCTAAGAAAGACGAGAGGCAAGGACTAGGCAAGTCAGGATTAAGTGACTTGTCCAGGGTCACACATTTGAAGTCTGACTTCAGCATAGAATTTGAATAGGAATTTGCCCTGCTTGCTGTGATTGAGGAACTGACCGTCTGTCATGGTCTTCTGATAGTCATCCTCTCCTACATTCTAGTTTTGGGAGGAAATCATTACTTTTCAAGAATTGTAGTAAGTAGCTTTGGAACCAAGTCCCTTAGCTTGGCAGCATATTCTTCAGGTCAAATTCAGACCACAAACCTGAGGTGCTCACTTTATTAGTCCTTTGAAAATGAAACGACACAGAGAGATCTCTCTATTCTGGGCCCTTCCTTGGGTTGTAGCTCAGGCCCTATCTAACAATGGTTCTGGCAGTATTTCTGCCCAGGAGGGAGTGATGTGTTCGACAGTGGGGGTTAGGCAGAAGTTGCTGTGACAAGATCATCAAGCAGAGGGAATCCAGAGGCTCAGCTCAGAGAAAGTCAAGGTGGAAGTGGCTGGCGTCTGTGTTTTGACTGATGCGTGTTTTCAGGAAATTTATGGGAATAACATTTTCCAAATATTGCTTTTCCCTCTACAGATATTTCCTGGGGAAAAAAAAAAAAAAGCTAGAGTGATCAGTTAGAAATGTTTTTGCTTTTCCCTGCTACATATGAAACGTTCTTGGTCTTCAGGTTCTGGGGTATCATCCATCTTGCATAAGTAGAGTTGAGGCACCCCGCCGCTTTCTCCCTCTACCTTCAATGGTACATTACTGTACCCGTACTGTATGAATGGTGGGAATGAGAAACCTAACCCAAATAGAACTGTCAAGGGCCATCTTACCACATGAATTAGCTTTAAACGATATTTCTTTAATGTATTCTTTGTTTTTCTCTGTTGCTTTTTTGAATTTCCAGTTAGTTGGACAGTTAATTGGGAAATCATTCCCAAATGCTCTTTCTTCTGTAAATATAAATTTTTAGAAACTATGCTTAAAGTTAATAAGGATTTTTGTCAACACTGGCTTAGTAGACAGAGAGCCAGGCCTAGAGGTGAGAGGTCTTGGGTTGAAATCTGAACTGACACTTTCCAGCCATGTGACCCTGGACAAGTCAAGTCACTTAACCCCCATTGCCTAGCCCTTACCACTCTTCTGCCTCAGAACCAATGCTTAGTATTGATTCTAAAACAGAAGGTAAGGATTTTCTTAAAAAGTCAATTAGGGAAAAAAAGGAAAAAAATAAAAAAACAAACAAAAAAGTCAATTAGAGCAGTGGGTAGGTAGCACAGTGGATAGTGTGCCAAGCCTGGGATCAGATCTGGGCTCAAACACTTCCTAGCTGTGCGGCCCTGAGCAATTCACTTAACCCTTGTTTTGTGGCCCTTGCTGCTCTTCTGCCTTAAGAGTTAATGGTAAGACAGAAAGTGATGGTTTAAAAAGCAGGAAAAAATCAAAGTGTGAAGCTTGATTAGAGGCACTGAAATTCAGAGAGACAAACACTTTTTCTTAGCCATAATAATATGGTCTGACTGAGGTAAAGCCCCACAGAACAGGGTTTAGCAAGAATTCCTTTAGCCTTCCTAGAAATGAGTGGATTCCTAGGTCTGAGAGAAGCCTTAGAGATCACACTTGACTTAGCTCTCCTGCTTTGCACCTGAGGCCCAGGGTCCCAGAATCTTATTGTGAAATAGAGCTGCAAACTGGAATTTAGAGCTTGATTCCTGATCCCCGGTGCTCTTTGTATCATCAGCAAACATTGAGTACCTGCTGAACATTCAGCCCAGCATATGCTGTGTAGAAGGCACTACACTGAGGAAGAGAAAATGGCAGACTTTGGCTCCTACTCTCAACAAGTTTTCCAGTTTGGTAGGGTTTAAGATCCCAAGATACTGTAGTTGTGTAAGCCATTGATATAAGTGTTTTAGAGAGTTGCCCCTCAAAAGTGCCAGGGGAAGTAGGAATGAGAGGCCAGGAGGTCAGGGGAAGTTTGTGGAATGCAGCTTCATACACACAAAGAGCCTTGGTCCATCCTTTCCTGTATGGAGTTGTGTTTTTGGCAGGGATCACGTCTTTGAAGGTCAAAATCTTATTTCTCT
The DNA here is from genome assembly GCF_016433145.1 of Gracilinanus agilis. Classification (NCBI taxonomy): domain Eukaryota; kingdom Metazoa; phylum Chordata; class Mammalia; order Didelphimorphia; family Didelphidae; genus Gracilinanus; species Gracilinanus agilis. The sequence continues at coordinate 490,922,553 of NC_058133.1, read as the reverse complement.
TGCCCTTGACTTTAGCACTTAGCCCAGTGTTCTGTTCATGCATGCACTCTTATTGCCCTGAATTCTCCTAAGTGTTGCAGATGGCAAAGGGGTTGAGTTCATCTCTTTCAGTCTTTTTGAAGAGATGGGGGCTGTGGATTGTTAGTTACCTTTGTTAGGTAAAAGTTAGCATGTTAAGTGTCAAATGAACAGAACTGACAGCAAGTGGATGCAAGGAATCCATCTTCTTTGGCCATGATTTCCCCTATGGAATGAATCTATAGTGAGGGGGCTCCTGGATGTTTTTGGGGGGTGGGGAGGGATCTGTGCAGGTTTAGGGGGAGGGAATCGTTTGGGAATATGTAATTAATTTTTATACTTTCCCCAGTAAACCATCGACCCTTTTTATGATGTCATGAGGGATTCCTTAATTTTGCAGCTGCTTCCTGATTACGTCAGAGAAGAGCCTCTCACCCTGCAGCCCGGAGCTGCACTCACACAAGGATTGGGAACAAATGAAGTGTTGAATATCTAATGGCTTCCACAGGGAGAGCCACTTCAGGCTTCCCAGGCCTCCTTAGGCAAGGTCTTCCTCAAGCATTTCTGACCTCCGAGAGTGCCTTTGTTCAGGAACGACAGGGCCCCATCCCTGAGCTTCAGTCAGAAAGAGTCTGTAGATCCTCTGGGTGCAAACCTCCCTCCAGGTGCGCTCTTCTCCTGCTTCCCTGCCCCCTCCCTGGCTCTCACTGCCTTGTGCTTTTGGTTCCTTCAGATCTCAGTGTCTTCAGGAGCCCTGGGGGAGTACCACTCTGAGCCAGAAGTATTTCCCCAATCCCCGTATTGCAGTCTTTTGCCAAAACCCGTCATCTCTACCTCCACAATGGCTCTCACATCTGTCTTCTCTTTTTTTCTTTCCGTCCCTGTGACCAATGGTCCAGGCCTCCCTTTTACCTTGTGTCTGGAGTGTCAGCATAGTCTTCTAACTTGCCTCCCTGATTTCTTCTTTGTCTACTTCTCTCCCTTCTTACTCCCTCACAGAAATCTGGCACATCACTTCCAGCCAGATATTGTACTTAATGCTAGAGAAAGTGACAAAGATGAAAAATAGCCCCTGTCCTCATTGAGCTTACATTCTATAAGAGCAATGGGCATAACATGGATTGGTATCAGGAAGCATAAATTTTGTACGGAGTAATTTCAGACGAGAGAGGGAATACTCCTTCAGTGCACATATGTATAAATCTTAGTAGACATACATCGTAGTCCGATAATAAGCTGGGCTCAGATTTGAATCGGAGGATTTCTGTCAAGCAAGATTGCTTTGGGGAAGTTGAGCAGCACTTTAAGCAATCCCAGGCTGCTTCCTGAAATAGAACCCTATCTTTTAAGACATATGGGGTACTTGTGTGTATGAGAGATAGACAGACTGTCATTAAACATTTATTTAGTGCCTACTGTATGACAGGCACTTTGCTGAACACTGGGAATTCAATGAAAGGTGAAATGTAACCCTTGCTCTTATAGAGCTCACAGGCTAATAAGGGCAGACAGCATACAAAAAGTTACATACAAGCAAGATAAATTGGGAAAAACTCTTTGTTGGAGGTGGATTTTTACTGGGCCTTGAAAGGAAGCCAAGAGGTGAAGATGAGGAAGAAGAGCTTTCCAGGCCTAAGGGACATTCAGTGTGAAAGTGCTCAGAGTGGGGAGGAGTGTTTTATTCCAAGAGCACCAAAGAGGCCAGTATGACTGAATTGTGCAGAATCTGTAAGAAGACTGGAAAGATGGAGGAGTGGGCAGGATATGTTATCTGGGCCTTGAAAGCCAAACAGGATTTTATACTCGATCCTGCAGCAATAGGGATTCACTGGAATTTCCTGAGTGGGGACCAGGCGTGACATAGTCAACCCTTTGCTTTATGAAGATCACTGGCAGCTGAGTGGTGGATGGACTGGAGACAGGCTATTGCCATCGTCCCCGCAGGAGGAGGGATGGAGGCATATTCAAGAGAGGTTACAAAGTGTAAAGTGAGCAGGCCTTGGCAAGAGCTCAGATATAGGGAGTAAGAGAACGAGAAGCCGAGAAAGACACCTTGGTTTTGAGCCTGGGTGACTAGGATGATGGTTTTGTCCTCAACAGTAATAGGAAGTTGGAGGCAAAGGTGTATGTGAAGTGGACTATGAAGAGCTCTGCTTTAGACATATGAACATAAGATGTCTTCTGTACATCTCCCTGGAGCTGCAGATGGGTGCCTGGAGGTTAGCAGAAAGATTAGGGCCGGATCCAATTGTAGAATCATCAGCATAGATTAGTGATGGGCAACCTTTTGAGCTCGGTGTGTCAAAATTTGCCCCAAAACCGAGCATAACTCGGGTGGTGTGTAACTTCAAGAAAAAAAACACCATAATTTCACGATATTCATAGTATAAATAACAAAAATGTATAACTGTGATATATAACTGTATTTAATAAACCAAAATAGGTAAATTAACATAGGTAGAGTTGTCTTCTATAGTGCACAGAGCGTCTTACACCTCAGCAAATGTTTCGTCCTCCGCATGGGGCTGCACTTCTCTGTATGTGGCCGTGTGTCATTGAAAATGGCCATAGAGAGTTAAGCCCACAGGGCTGATCTTATCTTGAAGTGAAATAGTATAGAGGGAGAAGAGGGCTGTCCTGAGCGTGTGACCTGGATGAAGATCCCACGGGGAAGTCTGATGGGAAGGGGGAGGAGGAGAGTGAGCAGCATACAGTCAGAGGCTGCAGAGAGGACAAGGAGGCTGTTGGATGTGGCCATGCGCATGCATGAGCTCTCCTTGGAGTGTCCTGGAGTGTCAGATTTTCAGATCCTCTGGGATCCAGTCTAGCCTTCCCACGTCATTTCCCGCTATACTCCATCCCTTGCCACCTCTCTGCCTTGATCTACACCTTTCCCTCCACTTTGAATGACTTCCCTTTACCCTAACCCTTCTCCACCAGTTGAAATCTTACCTGTGTCCAGCCTAGTTCTGTGGAAACCGTGCAGAACCTTAGTTCAAATCCTGTCTATCACTGCTCTCCTTGTGACCTTGGACAAGTCAGTTCACTTCTGCACCTCTTTCCTTCTCTATCAAATGAAAGAATTGAATTGGATGATCTCTGTCTCCTGAGCTCTATCTCTTTTAGCCCGTGATCCTTGGAATCCCTAGTTTCCTTAAAAACTTAAGTCTATTCTCGCTCTAGTTGTGACTAGTTGTGATCCTTTCAGGCTAATTCAAAGACTGCTGCTTCCCTGAAGCCTTGCTGAGCTCCCACAGCTAGGCAGTGTTTCTCCCTTTTATGAGCTCCTGGAGCACTGTGTATTTTTTTTTTTTGTATTAGAATTGTCTACATACATTGACTTGTTATTTGCTTGTGGTGTCCTGCACATGTCAGGCACATAGGATGTATTTGTGGCAGGGAGAGAGGCCAGATTCTTCTCTGTGACTTTGGGAAATTTTCCCTGCTCTTCACCATGTCTGTGTCTTGTTAAGAGATGCCTAGACTAGAGGTCAAAGTTATCTAATTTTGGAGACTTCTAAAGAATTAGTAGGCATAGCAAGAGGAGCCATTGGGAGGAAATGCCATTTCCCACATGGTTCTTCTCTCCCTCAACTCTGCCTAGCCCGTACAGGGATGTAATCCAGAAGTTCTCATTGTGGCCTCTCCCATAGAAAGATGCCCCTGAGGCATTCTGCATTGATGGTTTGCCTGGCTATACTCTACTGGTGCCTGATTTTGTTGAGAAGGGGGAGAGGGAGAAGGGAGAGGGAGAAGGAGGGAGGAGGGAGTGTGGGAGCGTGTGTGTATTAGTTTTGGTTTCTTTCTGGTCTGTGTGCAGCCACTGCCCCTGCTGTCAACTCCTCCTTCATCTCCTTCTTCAACCAGATGCTGCCAGCAGCTGGATGAGTCTCTCATTGCCCATTTCCTGTAGCCAGGGAGTTTTGGGTGGGTTGCTCAACAGCTCTGCCAGCCCTTTGTCTGACTGGTGACTGACTCATAAGGAAAGCACTCTTGTGTCTGAGAGATAAGAGCTAGTAAATCACCTCCAGGTGGTGTTAGTTTGAGGATAACTGACCACTATCCCCTCCCTTTGGGAGGTGAGGGCTTGGAGGGAGGGTTGGGGGGAGAGGGAGAGAGGAGACACTAAGTTTTGTTGTCTCCGTTTTTCTCCCAAGCAGCCATGCTGTCAGCTGCCTTCCTTTCATCAGCTACTCGGGCCATTGCTAGTGTTCTCTGAGACCTTTTCCTTTGGCTTTGGGATCAGCCTTTCACTCTGATCTGGGCCATTCTTTGTGTCTCATTCCCCACTGAGGAATCCACTGCTACAGAACAGGAGAGTTGGAGGAGGATTGGTCATTTGGTTCTTGGTGTTGGATTCCTTACAAACCCAACCAAACATTATCTGGGCTTGGGATGGCATTGGTGTAGGGAACTTCTAGAAAGGAAATTCCATCTACCATGATAGATGAGCAGTTGCTCTGCAGCTTGTAATTGGAGAGGAGTTGGGGGAGCACTGGGACCTTGAAGGGTGGGCCCAGTGTTGCCCAGCCAGTGTGTCCTAGCCAGGTCTGGCTGCCTTTAAAAAGGTGGCTCTCTATCCACTGTACCTCCAGTCCCTGCCTGTCATTGCCCCTGCCCCTCCTCCCTCAAGCGCTCACCCTGATAGAAGCCAGATTACCTGTCCCAGGAGAGGCTGTGCCCCTGTGTCTTTCTGTTACAGGGCAACAGGCATGGGCAGATGGGGCAGGTCTCTCTCTTCTGGGCCTGCTCAATTTTCCTCTTATTGTTTCCTGCAGAGGAGGTCTTGCCACTCTGGAACTGTCAGGCCCAGCTTTGCTTTGGCAGCACCGTTGTGCACACACTGGTGGGAGAGGGGATGTGTTTATCACTTTTCCTGGAGATTATCTGTTTAAGCACTTCTCTGACAGTTACAATAACAAGGGCAGTGTGTTGTGTTTCCCAGCAGAAGGACACTCACTGTTGAAAGATGTATAGCACTAATTAGAAATACATAACATCCGGCCACATGGCAGCCTTCTCCCGGCCCCTCCATTTCCTGATTTCATACAACTTTGACGACAGTTGGTTTATGTTTTCCATGAATATAATGTTCTCAGAAAAATGAGTCTCCTAGTTACACAGGAGTGAGATACTCATCCCTTTTGCAGGTAATATGTTGGCTGTAGGGGCCCATAGAGTGATGATCACCTGCCCTTCTCAAAGTACATGGGAAGAAACAGAATGGAGTTGATACCTCAGGTGACTTCCTTCTAGGAAGGGAGTGTTTCCGTCCCTTCTCTTTAGCCAAGTCCATCCCCTCAGACTCTGGAAAAGGCTAGTTTTAGAAATAAGGGGAAAGGCCATTTAGCAATGTTAATGAGTTCCTCAGCTCTGGATCAGGCTGCTGTTACCTGAAATAATGCCAAAGGAACTCAGGCAAATACCAAGGCAAACAGTGCCTCATCCTCCCACCCTCCTGCAGGAGGCCTCCTTACCCTGATTCAGTCATGAAGATAGCACCTGAGAATAGGGAGAGAGGGGGGACGGCTTCCTGTGGCTGCTGCCTCTAGCCTACTGCAGATTGATTAACAGTATAGTAGCATGCCTAAGTGTCAGTTACCTTTTCAATTTAATTCTCACAATTTCTGTAAGATTAGAAGAGATCAAGCCCTTGAAAATCCTATCTCTCCAGCATCCTTGGCCGTAGCTTGTCTGCAGGCACTTTTTGTGGGTCAGCCAGACTAATCTCCTTTGTGTTCCATCACCTCATCTCCTGTCTCCTTGGCCTCTGCGCTGCTTGGCCTCCATGCCTCCTCTCTTCCTTCAAGGCAAAGTTTGAGCGCATAGGGCCTTTCCTGATAGAATATTCTTTCTCCCTACTTTCTTTGTGTTTATTGTGCCCTTGTTCCACCTCTTCAAAATGTAAGCTTCCTTGTATCCTCCCTCAGCACAGTGCCTGGCATAACTGAATGCTCCTATAGGGTTTGTCTTCCCCTGAGAGAATGTCAACTCCTTGAAAAGAGAGACTTTCTTGCTTTTCAGTTTGTGGCCCAAGCATGTAGCAAAGTGCTTGTTAAATGTTTTTTCTTTCATTTATTCATGCCTGCATACACACATTCATTTTTTTTAAATCCCTCACCTTCCGTCTTGGAGTCAATACTGTGTATTGGCTCCAAGGCAGAAGAGTGGTAAGGGTAGGCAGTGGAAGTCAAGTGACTTGCCCAGGGTCACACAGCTGCACACATTTATTTTGAAATGAAGTTACTCCAGGTCACATCCAGTCAGGGGAAATGCCAGGACTAGAACCTGTGTTCTCAGTGACTGATATGACCCACCTGTCTGTGATCATGTTATACCAGGCACAAAGTAAAAAGGGCCCTTAGAAGGACACAACTTGAAAAGAAGGGAGTAAGCTGCAGCTCAGGATACAGTAGACATAAAGTGAAGCCATCTTTGGGCCCAATGCACATTTGTTCTCCTCCTTTTTTTTAACCCATATGTTCCATCTTGGAATCAATACTGTGTATTTGTTCTAAAGCAGAAGAGCAGTAAGAGATAAGCCATGGGGGTCAAGTGACTTGCCCAGGGTCACCCAACTAGGAAGTATCTGAGGCCAGATTTGAACCTAGGACCTTCCATTTCTAGGCCTTGCTCTCAATCCACTGAGTCACCTAGCTGCCCCCTTTCCATTTACTTCTCACCATTTCTCTCATTGACAAAGGCCAAGGAAGGCCTAACTGAAGTGGTCACCATGATGGGAAACTATGGTCCCATCCGTGCCCCATTGCTATCAAGTGGTGACAACCCCTGTTCATTTCCCTACTTTGAGCCACAGCATTAGCTCGAAGTAGGAATTTGTTGTATCTGGCTTCCAGGCCTGGAGCTGCCATTTGTCATGAAACAGAAATGGGCCTGGTGACAAGTAACCTCCCCTTGCCACCACATGTCTTCACCTCAGAAGATGAAAGGGTCTTCACAAAGAACTATACTGTGGTCCTCTGAGCATTAGCTACCACTGGTAGCCAGGACTCCTCCATCCTTCTTCCGTTCCCTCAGATGGGGTACTACATGCCTAGCTAGTCTGAACATCACATGCCTGACTGATGAGAGGGAATCAAAGAGGAAAGATTTAACCTCAGAGGACATGGACTCTGTTCTGTCCCAGGTTTTTTCTATTTTGTCTGAGTTTGTTTCTCTTCTTCAGGTCCCAAGGCCTGACTGAGGAAGGCTAGCTGGCTAGCAGCCTTTGGCAGTGTGGCAGCCCAAAGGAAGGGGTTGTGGAGGTGGAAGATAGAAGCAGGTCTTTTTCCCTGGGATTGCTTTTGTGTTATTTCCATCCATCTCGTTCCTTGTCCTTCATTCACCTGCCTCCCTGCCAATTGGTCTTTGGATATCAATATCATGTCTCTGGCATAGTGGATAGGTGGAAGAATCCCTGCTAACAAGAGATTAGAGTTTTGTTTGGGAAAGTATATGACTAATGACTAATAATCATACCAGTAATTGACACTTCCTTGGTCCCTACCTCATCTAGTACTCCTACATCTCATTTGAGTTTGGCAGCCATTGAATAAGTATTGAAACTAGTGGGCATCTATAGTGTCAGATTTCTAGGTGCCAAGGTATAACAATGGGTGCCGTTCCTTCTCCACAGATACTTGTTGAAATCATGGGGGTATGTCTAGCAGAGATATCAGGGAGGTTGAATCTGCCTAAGAAGGGAAGGACTTTCTGCTGCAAGAAATATCTGTTACAGCAAAAGAAAGTGACCAAATTGTGAGGCTGAAGACCTTATAGGGACCACATTATATAAGACCCAGCACTTTCTGGCTTTATATCCAGAATTGAGGAAAAATGAAAACTGAGGATTCCCTGCTTGAGCCTCTAAATTCTCACTCCTTTGGATTCTGGGAATTTTCACCAGAATCAACCAGACATCAAAAGCAGGTCAGGGGGGCTCCTTGAACTCTTGACACTTGGGATTTGTTCCCTTAGGGCACCTCTAAGTGTGACCATTGTGAGAGTCAATTGTAGTTAAGTTTTGGAGGACTTGGAAAACAGGTTTTATGAACAGAGAAATGGGAGGGGAAAAAATGAACTACTGGGAACTCTTTTCCTTTCCCCACAGCCACAGGTGTGAGCTCTCTATCAGTCAGCTCCCATTTGATGCAGCCAGGGAGGACTGTATTCTTTGATGTGAAATATTTGGGTAGCTGCTTTGGTTCTCTCTTAGCTGTATTCTTGGGAGAGGTGTGCTCTCAGAAAAAAAAAAAACTGAGCAAGAGCTCTTTGTTTCCTTCTTTCTTAAAAGGAAGATTACTACCCCCTTCAGGGACTCTGTCATCTTCAACCCACCACCTTATAAACTATCTTGATCTCCTGTTTACCAGGGCAGCAATCCAGGTGACCACTACTTCTAGGCTAGGTTAGTGATGGAAGTGGGAGCCTAGACTCTGGGTGGGAGAAAATGTTGCTCTCTACTTAGGCCCAGTGATGGGCAACTGAGTTCCCAAAACCCATCCTATTGAGGCCTAGCAGGAATTCTGCCTTTCTCTGTGGTTCTGGATTACAGATCCCTCCCCCTTCTCCAGAGACTATAACCCAGCTCCTGATAGCAAGCACTAGAAAGCCTTCTGTCAGTGTGTGCTAAGAGGCTCTTTCCCCTTACCTCTCCTCTAACCAGCTCCTTGCCATTGCCAGAGTCATCAGAAGGGGTTTGGAGTTGGCTGTAGAAGCAGATCTGCTTCCATAGGGAAGAGGAAGAGGAAGCCAGCCTGTAGGAATAGCTGTGATTGTGTGACATCTCCCTGAATAACTGCTTCAATTAAGCTCCATTGATGAGCTGTTGTGTGACGTGTAACTGGTGAGCTGACGAGAGGTGCCTCCCCTCCACTGTCTGGGTTGAAATGCCAGCAGGGATGGAGTTTGAATATACTGCTAATTATCCTGTTAGCACTTGGGAGATTTTTAAAATTCTCTTCCATAGAAGATAGGACTAGGATCAGCTGCTGCCAGTTTACAGGTCTGGTCCCCTGGCTCATTTCTGTAGGTGCTATGGACTCCTTCCAGAAAGATGATGGTTTGGAGGCTCTGTTCATTAATCATCATTCCCCAGGAACATGGTGGGATCTAGTTGAGTTGGAATAGGAGGTATTTATAAGTGTTTGGGGTTCAAATATATCCACCTTTCTATCCCCAATAAAATAGCTCTAGCTGTTTGACATGCCTTCCTCCTTTCACTGGCATGTAGTTAGAGTTAAGGTTTGAGAGAAAGAAGAGGGCTTTATAATTAGAAACCAGGTTTATGTGTTTGGTTTTAGGAGAAAGAACAAAAAGAACCTTTTACTCTGAGTCTGCCATCTGTATCTCGAGGAGTAGCACCCCTGAATGCAAGCACAATAAGGGGAGAAAGGCTGAAGCAAAAAATACCTGGTAATATAGGAAGGAAATTGATGCAGATTGTTCTTTAATATTTTTTTCCCCATTTCAATGAAAGAATATCTCCCCTCCTCCCACGTCAGGCCTTGATCACCTTTACAATAGAGAAATTGATCTCGTGCTCCATGATTACTTGTTGTGATGATCTTTTGGTGGGAGGAGCCAGCCCAGGGATGCTGCAGGCCCAGACCCAACCAGACCATCTGAGTAAGGATCCACAGTCCCCAACCCTGTATTCTCTCCTTCCTCAGCTACGGGAACACAGCCTGGTGAGATAGGCAGTTACATCTGGACTCCCACAGCCTGGTTGGCCCCTGCCCCAAGGGGAACAAAGTTCCTGGTGTGGGTGAGTGGAGATGCTGATGGCATATCATTGGTCTTTCCTTAGATTGTTTCTCAGAGGAATGCCGTTCTGTGATCCAGGAACAAGCTACTGCTCTGGGATTGGCCATGTTCTCCCTGCTGGTGAGGCGCTGCACCTACTTGCTAAAAGAATCTGCCAAAGGTATGTAGATGAGGGGCCCACCTAACTGGTGGGATTTCTTGTTGCCCAAGTCTTTGCCCAGACAGGCCCCCAGAGCCCTCCTTCCCTTTTGTCTTCTATTTCCTCCTCCAAGACCTCTCCATTTACTATTTTTGCTCTCCTTACCCACTCTACAGATCCCCTTTCCTGTAGCTGTCTGATTTCCTGTAAGCTACTGTCTCCTTCCTTCTCAACCCTTTAGGAATTAGGCCTTACATATGGGATGTTAGGCAGGTATCCTGAGATTCTTTGAATGCTGAAATGTGTTCCCTTTTTGCCCACAATTGATACTGAATGCCACATGCTCATAGATTCACTTTAGGTATTGAAATTAACCCCTCAGGCTCTCACTTTTTGTTCAGTACCTTGTGCATCCTATAGGTGTTTGGTCCAGGAGTCTTGGGATTCATTGAACAAGGTTATAGTTCATCGATCTTTGGGGAGGGGAAGAATTCCATATCCTTTTAAATTGAACCTAGAACAACTAGGACTGCTACAAGAGTATTTAAAGGATAGCTGGAGGTAACATTTACTTCCATTTTGGATCAGGTTGGTAAATAGTGTCCCTCTTAAGCCAGCTTTCCAAATGTCCCCAGTTTCTACTTCTGCCCTCCTTTGGGCCAAAAACTAAAGTGGAAACTCCAGCCTATCCCACACTATCTTTGGCCACAAAGAAGGCAGGGAGAGCTCTTAGGATTGGTGGGGCAGAGGGGTAGCGTCTGGTGAACTGCTTCTCTCTCTGTCCTGCTTTTCAGAATCCTCTTGGGTGCTGGTGGCTTTCCATCATCTGCAGGCCCAGCAGCCCTGTGGACTTGGTCTCCCTCCCCTAAGAACTTGCTGCCATCCCAACGCCCCAAGCCCTACTTGGGGCCACAGCAACATAGGCCAAGCTCTCACCCTTTGCCTCTGCAGCTCACCTATCTTCCCCTGAGGACGAGGAAGACCAGGATGATATCAAGGTGTCAGCCTTCCTCCCAGACCTGAAAGAGCTACTGCCCAGTGTGAAAGTTTGGTCAGACTGGATGCTTGGTTATCCGGATACGTGGAACCCTCCACCCACATCTCTTGATCTGCCCACACAGTGAGTAAATCTGCCTCCTTACCCTGGACTTGGGTCTTGCCTTTCCCCTAACACTCTCCTTGTTTCTCTATGTTTGCACTTGTGTTTCTGCCAAAGTACTGTTCCCACTCCACTTTCCTTCACTCCCCACAAGTCTATCTCACTTTCCCTTCCGAGCTGTACTCCCTGGTGGTGGCCAGACTTCTGGAGCACATTATACACAATGGATGCCTCGGCCCCATCTCGGGTGATTCGAATCTTTTGCTGCCTCCTGGGTGGAGCACACAAGGGCTAAAGCTGCTGCTGAGGGGCATTCTGCTGGGCTCTCTGTTTCTGGCTCTAGCTCGGCTGGCTGTTTTCTCACAAGCTTGTGAAGGACCCACATCAAGAGAATCTTCAGTAGACATTCTTGCCCAGCATAACCAATTTGTCTATATGGAATTCTTGGCCCAAAACTTTCCCTTGAACCTTACCCTTCATGCCCCTGCTCCTCACATAGCTCTGGCCCCTCCTAACCTGCATGGCCTACCACGGAGGGCTTCACTTCCCCCTGAGTTTGATGTCTGTGTGGGTGGTGGCCACAGCAGCGAGCAGCTCTCAGCATCCCTCCTGCAAGTCCTCCCTCAGCTGCCAAAATGTGTTCCAGGCTCAGGCTCACTGAGCCAGGGCTCAGTCTTGAGCTGGGCGGCTGGGACTGCAACAAAGGAACTGACAGTTCTTCTGGCTGGGGAGCAGCTAGTTTCCCAGCGGCACTCCCCAAAGGGTTAAAGTTTTTTGTCTCAGACTTTTCAGGCCGTTAATCTGTAATGTGGACTAGGCAATTTGCTCAGTTTTGGAAAGGAAAGGATGAGGAAGGGCCAAGATCTCCAAGTGTCTGAAGCCGAGGCTGAGCATGCGCTGTTAGCCCTGCCTCCCCTTTGGGGCCTGTAGCCTCTCCTGGGCGGCCAGGAGGTCAGGCCTCTAAGTACTGTTCCCTTAGGCACGGTCCACACATCCGCATCCTCATCCACCAGGGCCTCTCTTTTACTGCCTGCCTCGCTTGTTCCCTCCTCCAGTTGGCTTTTGTTTGGCTGAGGAAATGGAAAGCTCACACAGGAAGTGCTGGGCCTCATTTGCTCGGGGTGCAGAGTCTGTTTTCTGTTTGGATGCTGCAGTCCATGGCCCATTGCCGGCTTGTGTGAGCTGCTGCCCATCTTTGGGCAATGGCTCAAACTGCAGCCAGGCACGTGGTCCTGGCTCTAGCCATCCCCAGCCCTGCCGGCTTCCTGGGCCGCTGAGAACTGAAGTGGGGCGGGGCTCCTCTCTCCAGCGGAGGCTGCCCAACCCTCTCGGGTCTTTCTCCTTTTCCCCAACTGGGAGAGCAGATCTGATCAGGCAGCTGCTTGGACCCATGTTACCCGAGAGACAAGCCCCTGTAACCCTGGGCATCCCATCTCTCTCCTGTGGGCAGACCAGGCTGGGGAAAGGTCATTGGGTTGTGGGAAATTCAAGTTCTTCTTTGCACTTAAGACATCTTTCTGCCTCTTCCCTGTTAGTAAATCCAGCTGGCAGAGAGTCAAGGGTGCCAGATCAGGGTGAAGGGGTGGCTCTGCTATTTGCCCCATTTGCCCCATTTGCCATGGGCCTAACATATGCTTGGAGTTTAGTCTGAGCCAGGCATTAACATCCATCAGAATGGAACCATTTTGGTTGGTCCCTAGCATCAGGTCCTACCTGAGTTCTGGCCCATCCTTACCCCAAAACAGTTCTACTTCCCTACTCTCAGGACATCCAGATAACTGCCTACCGCACACAGTAAGCATTTTATCTGAAAGAAAAACAGGAGGCTAAAGGTTTCATTTACCCTGTATAACCAATAGATTTAGTTGCAGCATTGCCTTTTCTGCAAGGAATTACATCACCCAAACATCTCTTTAGGTAATAAACTGAAGTCTTGAATCCCTAGTTTTCAGATGTATTGACTTCTTATAAGAGCAGGAAATGACCTCTCATCACCTTTCTTTAATAGACTTTCATTATTTTCTTTGCATTCTTGTTGACCTATCCTCTGGACATCCCACCCTCCCTGCTGTTTTTCCTCAAGGTCCTGAATTGCAGTTTCTTATGCTTCACAACAGTGTATTTCCTAAAGTATGCCTCGATGACTGACCTTCTGTCCTTCATTGGATCCCATTTTCTTCATTTTCTCTCTATATTTTAGGTCTCCCTATCTCTTCTTCACCAGGAGTCAAATGACTAAAACACCAACTGGATTTTTGTTTTGTTTTTACTTCCCAGAGGAATTGTATAGTTGATCCCATTCAGCTCTTTGGATTTCTCTTTGGCCACTTCATCTTCCATCAGGCCATGCCTGATCATCCTGGGTAGGAACTCATCAACTCTAATAATCCCTGGTTAGTCATTCCTTTTGACCTACCAGGACATATGGGAAATGCGGCCACTTGGGGATCAACAGGCAGAACATCAACTCTTCAGATGATACCACTCTTCTCACTTTCCCTCTGAGAGGTATAAGCTCCCATGTTGCTGAGACCTTTTAGGGATGGTTAGCATTGTGAAGGCTTGGAGACTTGGGTCTATTGAAAATTCTTTGTAGAGAATTATTGTAGCATATGGAAAACTTTTTCTTCAGTGTGAAGACCTCAAACATTTCAGAAGAGCACTACCACAGACTGGAGGGGCAATAGACTTTCTGAAATAAAAGCTTCTTCCTCTGACCCTCCCAGCAGGTCTTCTGGTAGAAAGAAAAGGCTGGCACTCCCACTTTGCCAAGTGAGCAAATGGAAAGTTGTGAAAGGCAACCTTGAGTAATGGCAGAGCAGAGGGAAAGGTTTCCAAGATTTTAGGCAGGGGAACCCATTCCATCCCAGAACCTCAGAAGAAAAGGGTTAGACCAGTGGGACAGCTCACCTCCCTCTGTGGCCTCTGGTGAGGCCAAATCCTCCTTCATCTTGATCTCTAGTTCTCAGTAAGTGAAAGAGTCAGGGGACTTTGAGAACGTCCAAACTCAGCCCAGCTGTGGCAGTTGGTTTATTGCTTTCAGCTGGTACTTGAACCCAGGTCCTGGTCTTGGAGTCTTTCCCAGGTTTAATCCCCAGAGCTTTCTCTGCAGCTGTATGACACTGCGCTGACCCCGAATGAGGATAGGAAAATAGAACCAGTGCCAAGCCAGAGTCTCTTTTTCATTTGGAGTCTGGCTGTCTGCCCATGACCAGGGTTACATAATGGGAAACATAGCTGGGGCTCTGGAGAGCCCGTGTTTCACCAGGCTGCCCAGACCTTCGCGTTCTGATGCTATATATCTTCCTAATTGTAGCTCAGATGCATTTATCACACTGTTGGATTCAAGTCTCCTTAAATTTAAAAAAAAAAAATCAAAATTCCTGGCCTTACTGCTTTTTCATGGCTTGCAGATAAAGTTGCAAAGCATTCTGGGAGAAGGTGTATGTGGAGGCCAGTAGCCGGGAGACTGTCATGCTGGGGTAGAGAGAGTGGTGAGGAGGAGGATTTAGGCAGGGAGCCCCTGCTTTTAGGAGATGGGACCAAGCTGGTTGCTTTAGGGAATTTATGTTTTGGGACCTAGTGGATGATTAGGATGACAAGTCATAGATTGTGCTGGGTTTCCAAGACAGTCAACTAAAAATGAGACCAGCTAGGTGAGGAAAAGATTGCACACACCTGCATAAGAGTGCTTGTGTGTATGCACATTCTCTCTCTCTCTCTCTCTCTCACACACACACACACACACACACACACACCCCAAAAACACCCCCCCGCCTCTCAGCAATTCTTGCTTAAGAGAGTACCCCATCAAGGATGCAAAAGCCTGAAAAAGCATTTGGGGAGGTCATCAAAGAACCACCCATCAGCACTTCCCTGAAGGAAGTCTTGGTGACTGTGGGAAGCCCCTTTGCTGCCCTGGCTCCCCACCCAGTCTCTTTGGCTCCATGATGGGGCGTCAGTAGAGGAGCCTGGCACCAAGGGGTTCCTCTTCCTCAGAATACTAAGTAAGGACACATGGGATCTTTAGCATGGGAGGAAACTCCTCCCCTTTCTATTCTCCCAATTCTCCCCAAGAACTTCTTGTTGAGGGGGACAGGGCATTGGCCTCTGTCTTCAGTCTGACCCCAACAGACATAGTAACTGACCCCAGAGGAAGTACTTCCCAGCTCCAGGTTCAGGTTATTTGGGTCCAACACATGCTTAACCATGAGATGTGTCAGAATGGTTATGATAGCTGAAAGCTGGGAGAGGCAGGAACCATGAGACTACCCGTTGGATGGGTGGCCAAAGGCTCTTCTAACCTGCATTAGAGGCATTGGGTTCCCAGGAGAACTGCCTTTTTTCCCCCAAACATTCAGCACTGATGGGTTTAACACGCTAGAAGGCTATGACAAGAGATAAAGAGACTAGTGGTTCAAGGAAACTGGAGCCAACTAAATCCTTCACCTGTAGATTTAGCAGTCTCAGAAAAGAGAGTCTCTGATGCCTGTGAAATCCTAAAACCCATGATTTCGTGACTGGTTGACATCTTTGATTGAGATAAGGGCTATGGAAGTTCCTTAGACATCTATGCTGTATATGGCTGGAAAAGGCTATATTTTTAGAGCAATGCTGGTTGATTATTAAATGTTTCAGGGGTTTGTCCTACTGGTTTTATGTTGGCAATTTGACAGTGTCCTTATCAAATCTAAAATGATACGTTCTTATAAGTTGAAAGAGTAGACCAAAAATTTCTTACCATTAAAAAACATACACACAAAGAAAAAAACCCTTTGTCCCAGGAGGATGTTGTTAGCCTATCTGCCCTCTCTTTAATGTAACTTAGGGAATAGTGTTTCCTTTTCATCTCATTGTGGCATCTGGGTAACTCGCTTTCTCTATTCCTGAAGCCCCAAAAGAGAGGTGTCAACCCCTTCCTTGTTAGATTCCCAACCCTCAAACAACTAAAGGCAGGGACCCTTCCTGACCAAAGGCTCCGGAGGGAGAGACCTGGGAATTGGTGAGTTGTTTCCATTCTGATTTCTTCTGGATTCTTCCCTTCATTCTGTTCTTGCTATGCCTGCAAGCCTCCTGGTGTTCCTTCTTCAGCCTGGTTCTTAGGTAGCCTGTTTGGAGGCTTTCAGTCTTTCCCATACCTGGGACCTCGTGGCTCTCCCCTCTATGCCTTTAGCTAAGAGGTTTTTTTTACCCTTTGCGCTTCTCTCTGCCTGGGTCCTGTGCTGGCTCAGCCATATTTCCAGCTCTCCTCACCCCAGGAACCAAAAGACCCAACTTGTTTCCCATCTGTATTACTTCTCTGATCTTCTATGGCTCTGAAACACAATGCAGGGCTTCTTCTCACTCAGCTCTTTCCGGGTTTGTTCTGCAGCTGTGGAGTTTGAATGTTAGTGTTTAAACAAGCTGGTATTACACAGGAAATGGCCACCTCCACAGGCCCCTGCAGGCTTGTAACATGGGGTCATTGTGCTTGATATTAATCACCAGTCAAAATGGTGGTGTGTGTGATTGCTCAGCGCTACCTCGGGCTTACGAGAAAGATGGACAGAGCCCCGCTAGAGCAGAGATTCCTGTAAGCATTCCCTTCCCCCGTGGAATGCCCTGTCCAAGGTGAAGCTTCAAGTCAAATCCTGCCTGACCTCTCGCCTATAAAACTGGCATAACTTTCTTTCTCTGTTCAAGTCAGGAAGGTGATTGTTGTTATCTAATGCCTCCATCCTTAATCTTAGAAAGCATTTTGTACAGGATAACTTGGGTTAGAACACCCCACCTTCTAAAATGAAAAGCTCCCCAGAGTCCAAGGCCTCTCAATGCCTTCGGCTGAAGCTGCTTTTCTGATTACTGTTTGCAGAACTAACCTCAGCCCGAAGGGTTAATCTGATCCCTGAGTCAATATCCCCCAAACAACAAGCCAGGAGTGGATGTTGGTCCATTTGTGTGAAATGTGTTTCCCCAATCACCTGGGCCGGGCTGGGCTGCATTGTATCGGCCGGCAGCTGCTCTGCACTCAAACTGACAGCTACATTAAACCCTGGAATTCTGAGGCAATAAAAAGTAAATTAACTCTTATTTTTTTCCTGTCCTGGTGGAGTAAGTGAATGTGTGTCTGTGGGGAGGTGATCAGGTCCTGGTCTGCGCCTCTGCTTGCAGCTCCTAGCCCTTGGCCTCTCCTTTCTGAGCTGTGACCTGGTGTTCTGGCTCCATTGAGGAGCTCACTGTCCTGCTGTGTAGTGTGTACCCAATGGGTGGACCACTGGGCCACTCTTGTAATCATAATCAATAGACTCAGAATTCGGAGAGATGTCAAGGGTCATCCAGTATATTTTCTATCTGAACAGGAACCTCTTTGCACAACCCTCCTAACAAGGCTCTGGAGCCCATGACCTACAAGGCATCCTGGGAGTTCTTCTTCCACTTAAAGCCCTCCAAGGCTCAAGAAGGTGCTAGAAGAGTCCATTATTCTTTTCGACAGCCCTGACTGTTAAGCAATTTTCCTTCTGTTGAGCTAAAATCTGCCCCTTCAACTTACACATACCATCCCCAGTTCTCCTTCCTGGTGTCAGAGAGCATATCTAATCCTGCCTCCACCTGATAGCTTTTCACATACTTGAAGACACTATTGCCCCCTAAATTCTTTTTTTTTCCTCTGTACAAACATCACTATTTTCTTTGGATGGCACGATTTTGACTGTCCCACTTTCTTAGTCTACCTCCTCTGAATGTGCCTTCAAGCTGGTCATCCTTTCTACAATCCAGCTCCTAGAACTGAGTCCTCTATTTCATCGTGGTCTGGCGCTCTGCGCTCCCTTGTTCTAGACATGAAATTTCTTTTTAATGGTGATGCACCTTACTTTTGGGTTAGCTTTTCTTAGCTGTCATGTAATTCATGTTTAGGGGCTTGGGAGCCCCTAAAATTTCAGGACTTTTTGTTACAAAAGTGTTATCTAGCTATGCCTTTTTTTCAGCCAGTAAAGGTCTGAACTTGATATTTTGAGTTCAAGCATAGTTTTTTACATTAGTTCCTGTTATATTCCATCATATCAGATTCAGTCCATCTTTCTAGTCTGTTAGGTTCTTTTTGGATCTCAGTTCTGTTATCTGTGTTGAACAGCTCCATATCACCTATAAATTTAATAAGCATGCCATCTGCCTCTTCATCTAACTAAAAAAACCAAAAGTCCAATAGCAAGGCCTTGGGCAGAACCCTGGAGCACTTCACTAGAGACCTTCCAGATTATTCTACCTAGTCCAGTAACACATTCGAAATAAGAACCAAATTTGATGAACCCATCTGGCTCTTAGATAGCTACGTTTCCTTTCCTAATTGCTCAGCTCAGTTCATCAATTGAAAGGCATTGTAATGATGCCCTAGAATTAGCCAAGAATTGAAGTTAAGTATACCAATCTAAAGTAGGGCAGATCTACCTTATTCCCCTTTGGAGGAATGGTCAAAGCTCTCATCCCTACTCCTGAGGCGCCTCTCTCACTATCTGTAACTTCATCTCTCTTGGGATTTAGACTCTTCTCATCCATCTATGTAAGTTTTTCATCCTCAAGACTGTTGGTCAAAAGCACAAAGAAACAATATAGAAATGAGTAATTTGGTGAGAATTCTGTGCCTGCCAATATAGCTGCCCATGGATTACCTTGGCTACTTGAATAATTTGTTACCTAGGAGCCACTTTTTGTGCATTAGGTACCAGCTTACAGCTGCAGACCTCAGGGTGATTGGGAATCTCCTAGTATCTCCTTAGGGATTTCATTTGGACCCAAGCAAAGATAAATGAACTTGACTTCCTGCAACCCACAGCTACCCTAAAGGTGGTCCATTGGGACTGAAGTGAAAATCAAGTGGAACTTTGAGAGAATGAGTGATTTCCAGGGTCCAGAATTTGACATCTAGAACCTCTTGGGTACTATTTTTGAGACCTAGAGACTTTGGAAATGTCATGCCAGTAGGAATAAGCTAGGACTTTTTGTCTTTTATAGAGAAGAAACTGCTTACAAAGAGTCTACCATTCCATTTCTGAAATGTGGCCAGTGAGAGGTGGGGTGGTAGTTTCCAGGCCTCAGGTTTCACTTGATCCTTGAATCTTTTTGAATGTCCCTCAGCTTCTGGCCTCAGGATCTTATGTTTTTCTCCAAAGTGTTTCTTCTTGCATTTTCAGATCAATTTCCTGGAAACCAAGCAAGTATTGTTCAGTTCTTTAGTACATATAGCCTGAGAGCTCTCTTACTCTGTAGAAATGATAGCTGGTGGGCATAGCTAGGATCTGAAATGGGGATTCATTTTCAGTCAGTGAATTTGAAAGTATTTAGTTAGCCCATACCAGGAACTGGGATGTTGCTCTGGGGATACAGGAAATAATGCAGCTCTTCCTACCCACAAGGGGCTTATATCCTGGAGGGGGAGAACCAACATGTAGAGAGAAAATGATGGCTGTAAAATAGGTATTAGAGTCATTTTTAGGGGAGAGGGAGAGGGTGGTAGCATGTCAGGTAGACTAGGAAAAGACCTCATATAGGAGGCAGGACAGAAGCTGAATTTTGAGGGAAGGTAGAGATTCTAAAAAGGCAGTAGGAAGAAGGGAATGAAGGCTAGATGTGGGTCAGAAAGAACCTTTGCAAAGACTTGACAGGAAATGGAAAGTAGTGTTTGAGGAACAGCAAGTCCACCATTTTGACTGGACTAGGAGTATGAAGAATATGATGAAATAATCCTGGAACAGCAGGCTAGGAAGGACTTAAAAGTCATACAGAGTAGTTCATATCTTGTCCTAGTGGCAAGAGAGAGTCTCTGAACTGGGTTGGGGACATAATGAGCCCTGGGACATATGGCATATCACATTGGGAGTTCTGTGGATGGTGGATCAGAGGGAAACCACGGGAAGGCCAAGTAGGCCATTGACTGGTGCTGGTAAGAGGTGGTGAAGACTTCCACCGGAGTCATGGTTGGGTCTAAGGCAAAGGGATGGAAACAAGAGAGGACAAAGAAAAGCAGATCATGAGAATCAAAGACTTAAATGTGCTTTAACTCAAGTAAGGCAAAAGTGACCCATCACCTGCCTTCCCTGTTGGATTCTCTCAGCCTTTTGCTTCTGAATGAGAGCCCTGGGCTTGCCATGTTCTCCTGGTACTGGATGCTGAGTTGTTATCTCACATCAGTGTGGACATTCTTATCCAGCCCTTCCTAGGAGTGAACCTAAGGTTTTGGCCCTGGGTGGGTGGTAATGGGTGAAAGTCAGGCATGGGCACGGGTCCCAGGCAGGGGCTAGTAATCCCTGGGAGGAGTCCATTTTGGTTTATCTGAGCCCCGGGCAGGAGAACATAGTAATGAGAACCAGATGGTACCACAGATTTCTGCATCTTGGGTCTAAGATGGTGGGGGTTAGAGCATGAGAGGGGAATGTGGGCCTCCCACCAGGCCAGCTCCTGCTGGTGATTCTCGATTGCCTCCTTCTGGTGGGGACGCTTCATGCCCTGCGTCCATCTCCCAGGGTGCCTGATGACCACAGCCTTATTCCTGTCCACGCCCAGCTGCAACCCCAAGGCCTGGAGTTCAACCAGAAGACTTTTCACCTTCTTTCTTCCCTTGTCTTTCCTGTTTGTGTTTTTTTCCAAGTTGCCGCTCTGCGCCCGGACAGAGGCTCTGACCAGGCTTCCCAGCATTGTGTTCCTGGTCTCGGGCAGTGGGCTGCACTGGTTAGCAGGGCACTGGTGGGGAGAGGAGGAGAGGGTGGAAGAGCCTTCTCCAGGCCTGTGTAGCTCCCATGGGCAGTGCTAACCTCGGAGGCGGCCCTATCACATCCGGTGCTTGTCTCTGCAGCCAGGACCAGAGGATAAACTATCAGAGCTGTGGGCCAGTGCATCATTCCTCTTATTCTTTTCTTCTCTGCAGATAGGGGTCGTGGAAAGTTCAGTTCCTTTTAACCCTCAAAGCTCTGTTTATTCTACAGCTGGTAGCCCGAACGCCGTGTTTCCCATTACATCACAGAGGAGCTCGGACAGATCTCTGCACAAAAACGCGTTGCAACTGTTTATTTTTCTCCATATTTAAACATTTCTGACAGCCTAGCCCAGCTGAGCCAAAAGATGGAGCTTTGTGAATGAGTCGAGTTATTGGTGTCTGAAGAGAGAAACTTGAGTGAGCTGTTTGCCTCTCCGTGTTTCTTCTCCAGTGTGTGTGTTTGCCATGCAAAATATTGAGGCCACTTACCTCTGTGTGTGCGAGTGTGTGAGTGTGTGAGTGTGCGTGTGTGAGTGTGTGTATTGGGGGCTGCTGGGTGATTAATGGGGCTGTGTCCGGCCTGGCTCCCAGGACGCTCTTGAAAACAAGATGTTTCATTTCATCGCATTTTCCTAGTACAGTGATTCCAGTAAATAAACTAGCATTGGTCCTGTCCACCTGGAGGCACTCGGGACGCTCCACGCCCACCCTCCTCACTCTCTGCTCCAATCCTGCCCAACGTTGTGGGTGCTTATCTTTTGTATACCCTTTATCTTGCCCTCTTCTGAGGGTCCTGAATTGGGATGTTGCTCAGGACTGAGCCCTCCACTCAGCAGGGGCACAACTACTCCCCTGTGGAAACTCCAGGTCGTAGCCCATGTCATGTTAGTAGTTCTTTGCTCTCTACCATTTCACTTCTTGGGCTGAGTGGTCAAATCTGTGTTAATGGCATTCTCCTTTAGTGGGGTGGCATTCCAGGGGACCCCTTTCTCAGCAGTCCTGGCTATACAGTGTACTGTGGAGATCAGAATCTCTAAGCTTTCTTGAAGCTACTGCTGGCCTTGGTTTGGATTTAGCATCAGACTGCTACAGAGGCAGGGAGGATGTTTTTACAGAAGTCTAGCATCTGCCATGGTAATGGCCTGAATCACAGACGGATTCAGTGGGTTATCGGAAAGAGAACCCCTCATCTCCTTACTGTTGTTCTGGAGCTAGAAGTAGGAAGATTCTTCAGGGCCAGTCAGTGTTTGATCATAAGAACAGTATTGGTGATGATGAGATTTAATGTTTTCTATAATGTTTCATAGCTTTCAAATTGCTGGGTAAATTATCTCATTAAGTCCTTAAAGATAATATTTAAGGATGTTGGTAGGCAGACAACTGTTAGAATCCATCCCCCCAAAAATCAGAGAGGTTGGCAGAGAGTAGGTAAGGAAGGGAAGAAAGGAAAGAAGCATTTATGAAGTGCCTACTATGTGCCAGGTGCACTGTCCCAAGTGTTCTTTACAAATATCATCTCATTTGATCATCACAGAAACCCTGAGAGCTCTAGGTGCTGTTATTTTTCTGATTTTACAATTGAGGAAACTGAGGCAAACAGTTTCAGTGATTTGGCCAGAGTTACATACCTGGGAAGTATCTAAGTTCACATTTGAGTTCAGGTCTTCCTGACTAGGCTCAGTGCAGTGTGGTGCCCCTGTTTGTCCCAAGGAAGTAGGATAGACAGTCTGACACTGATGTAAGTTTGTTTACAGAAAAAATGTAAAAGTTCGTGCTTGGAAAACGAGGATGAGGCCTAGGCATCTTTTCGGGGTGTGTGTGGGTCTTGTTGGGCTGGGAATAACACATTTCTATACCTTGGGAAGAGATTGCAGAAATACAAGCATAAAGGACTCGGGTAGCTCTTCCCATTCTATGCCTGAGTCCTGGAGGGGGGCGGGGGGGCCACGATGCAGGCGCTGTGGTGACGTGTCCGTGTGGCATGTACTTGCTGGGCCAGAGCTGGGGAATTGTGGGAGCTGCCTCAGGCACTGTGTAGCTTGAGTGTCTGAGAGTGTCCCTGGCGCACTGTCTGGAGAGGCGACAGGGCCTACAGGAGACAGCTGATCCTCTGAATTCCTTTTCCTCTCTGGTGGGGATTAAAAAAACCCCTAATCAATTTGAGCTTGAGTACATGGAAACACACCCAGATTGCAGCCATGGGCTCAGTTTGGGATCCTGGCTTGCCTTTCAAGGTTTCCTGGCAGATGCCCGTACTAATAGAGCTTTGCCGAAGTCCCCTCCCTATTTGTGGGTGCTAAGAATGCTCCAGAGCCACTCATTCCTCTTCCCCTCCTTTTCCCAGGGTCGCCATGGACGTGTGGGCGACACTAGCCGATTTCTGTAACATACTGACAGCAGTGAATCAGTCGGAGGTACCATTGTACAAGGACCCGGACGATGACCTCACCCTTCTTATCCTGGAAGAGGATCGGCTCCTCTCGGGCTTCGTCCCCCTGCTGGCTGCCCCCCAAGACCCCTGCTACGTGGAGAAAACCTCGGACAAGGTCAGCACTAGGCCAAACATCCCCCCACTCCCACCCCTCCCCTTAATTCTCCAGACTTTTTTTATTCTTGGGAAGTTTTCTGTGCAAACGGAACATGATTAAGTCATTGAGAAGGGTGTTAAGGGAAAATATCGACCTTTTAGCCGCTGACATCCAGCTCTGTGTCATGAAAAAAAACCCTCTCGACTTCCTTTGGTGTGTGTGTGTGCTCGCTGGCATGTTGTATATACGATCATTTCCTCACTTGTTTAAATAGTGCAGCTTGTGTTGGCAATGCTCTCACTCAGCTCCAAATGGTTTGCATCATGCTTAAAGCACCCTCCTCCCTCCACCTCCTCCCTCCCTCCTCGCCACAGAACTCAGCCCTAGGAAAGGAGCCAGAGCTTTTTTCCCTTCTCTAAAGAGGAGAGTGATAAATAGGTGACTGGAGAGAAGCAGACACCATGTGTTAACTTACAAAAGGCTTTTAGGAATATGAAGCATTCCCCACTGCCTGGTTTCTATTTTCCTTCCTTTAAGAATTACATTTTAACCTGAATTTTTTCCTTGTCTGTCTGTTTATAGAAAAACAAACCCCGTTCCCTGTTGACACGGTGGGGGCTGTGGGACTCGTGGCCTCGGTTCATCAGGGGAGTCCTGGGCCAGGTGGATGGTGGGGTGGTGCTTCTAGCTTCATGTTCCCCACAGCAGTTAATAGTCTGGACAAGAAGCATCCTGATTCCTTCCCCCCCGGGGATAGAAAGTTCTCCTCGCGAGGGCTGGGTCTCCTGTGTCAGTTGTGAGCTTTGCACATTTGTCAGCAGTGTGTCCCCCCGGGGAGAGACCTTTTAGCAGCACTTTAGAAATTCCTGATGTGGTGAGGCAGAACTCTGTGTGTCGTGGCTCCGGGCAGGGCACATTGGGAAAATAGAGAGTGAGGGTAAGGAATAAAAAAAAAGGAGGAGGCAAAAAAGAAAATGATTAGCTCTGTGAAACAGCATACAGGAGAGCCTTAATTTAATTTTCAGTGACAAGAACCCCAAATTAAAGAAACTTCGATTTGAAGGATATTGGTGTAATGGAAAATGGGGAGGCCATTTTGGCCATCCAAAATCATCGTGAGTATCATCAAGTTTAAAGGCCCCAGATGCAAATGCACTGGCCTCTATCCAAGTAAAGATAAGAAAAGCAAAATACAGTCTACTGATGGGAGATTTGGATTGGGGAAATTTATGTTGTATCTTACAAGAAAAGAAACCTGGCTTGGGATCCCTTTTAAAGGCAATATAATTTCCCTTCTGCTTTCCTAAACCAGCTTCTCTCACTGCCATATCAGGGAAAATGTGAAGGACTTTGGTGTGAGAGAGTGGAGGTATTTGACTAAACATGTGTAGAGAAGAGACTGAATTGGGACAAAAATAGCATATTCAGGGGGCAGCTAGGTGGCTCAGGGGATAGAGCCAGACCTCGCAATGGCAGGTCCTGAATGTCCCCAGACACTTCCCAGCTGTGTGACCCTGGACAAGTACCTTAACCTCCATTGCCAGTCCTTACCACTCTTCTGCCTTGGAACCAATACTCAGTATGAATTCTAAAACAGAAGGTGAAGGTTTTTTAAAAATAGCATAATCACCATCAAGACCAGTGAAAAAACTGCATTGTGCTTCCTGATCAGAAAGCAATTTTAACTGTGGAAGATGCTTTTGAGGCCTTTATGTTTCTGAGCTGGGAATTAGAGAAACCTTGATATTAACCACAACCTTCCTCTTCAAACAAACTGAACATACACGCCTTCAACAGCCCATCAAGGCTCATAGCTGTTGTCCGTACCACTCATTGCCTTTGGTTAGGAATACCTGTGGGATTCGAAATCTAGACAGAAGAGAGATGCAGCAGAAGACCAAGAAAGTATGTGTGACTTCTCTTTGAAGGCCCAAATGGCAGAACAGATAAATACCTATTTTGCACTATGTACCAGGACCTGAGACACAAATGGGGAGGGAGGGATGAGAAGGAACACCTATGCACCAGCAACTGTATACATGCGTATGCATATATATATATATATATATATATATATATATATATATAATTGTGTTTGTGTGTATTGCAAAATGGCCACATACAGTGTGTGTGTGTACACACACACACACACACACACACACACCATGGAGACCCTGATGTAAATCTGAAAAGAGGGGAGAAAAAGGATTTCAGCAGAACCAACTAACACCTTAATCATAGGATCATAGCATTAAAGCTAGAAGAAAAAGGCCCTCATTTTACAGCTGAGGAAACGGAGACCCAGAGAAGTTAAATTACTTGCCCAAGGTCACACAGGTAGGAAGCATCAGAGGCCAGATTTGAACCCAGTTCCTATATATGAGAGTATGTTCAAACTTCCCATAATCCCCATCCTCTGAAAAAAGAAGGTAAGAAAATGTCTCTATTCTCTAGATCAGGCTTGGCCATTAAAGTTTCAGTGTTCAGGTTTTTTTATTCTTTCCATATACATATTGTCACACATTATTTTCCTGGTTCTGCTCACTTTTCTTTGTATCAATTCATATAAGCCTTCTATTACTTTTCTGACTTATTCATATTCATCATTTTTCAGTGACATGGTACTATTCCATTTGTATACCACAATTTATTTAGTCATTCCCCTATCAGTAAGCAAAAACTTTGTTTCTAGTTCTTTGGTAGAGGTTGTTTTTTAATCAAGGTTCCTTTACTTTTTGAAAATTTTGTGTGTGTGTGTGTGTGTGTGTGTGTGTATGTGTGTGTGTGTGTATTTTTTTTTCAATCTTCAGAAATCTATCTTCTTATCTTCCTGCCATAACAGAGACTTAAAGAAAAACAAAACTGTTACAAGCATGTATAATAAGTCAAAACAAATTCCATATTATCCAAGAGGTAGGTGGGATGCTTCATCATGGGTACTCTGAAATCATGGTTGTTTATTATACAGTTGTTTGTCTTTACCATAATGTTATCTCATTATATACATTTTTCTCCCAGTTCTGCTCATTTCACTTTGCATCAGTTCATTCCAGGTTTTTCTGAAACCATCCCCTTCATCATTTCTTACAGCACAATAGTATTCCATTACATTCATATACCACCACTTGGCCAGCCATTCTCCAATTAATGGACACCCCCTCAGATTCCCCTTCTTTTCCACCTCAAAATGATATTTATATGAGAAAGAGAAGAATGAATTCCATCCCCTGATCATTTCAGATGAGGAGACTCTAGTGTCAGCTGTTCTCCCTTTCTCCTTGTTGAGTGAATGGCAACTTAGCCTGGTTGGGTGCAACAATTTTCCCTAAGCTTCCTTTCCCTGCCTTTCTAGTATATTCCTTTTCCTTTCTCTTTCTGTTCTTAAGATCATCACAACATAACAGAACCACTACCTTAGTGTGACCCCTGAGGATGATAGAATTCTGAAGGGATACACATATCATCTCCCTATAGAAAAATGTAAATAGTTTATCCTCATTATCCTTATGATTGCTCAATCATGTTAACTTTTTTATGACTCTTGACTTTCTCTTCTTGATTGTGTTTCAGTTTGAAAGTTTCTATACAGCTCTGGTCTTTTCATCAGGAAAGCTTGGAAGTCTTCTGTTTCATTCAAAATCTAATTTTTCCCCTGTAGGATTATACTCACTTCTGTTGGGTAAATTATTCTTGGCTGTAAACCCATATCCTTTGCTTTCTGGAAGATCATATTCCAAGCTTTGCACTTCTTTATGGTGGTAACTGCCACACCGTGTATGATCCATGGTGCTTAGGTACTTGAATTCTTTCTTTTTGGCTGCTCATAGTTTTATTTTGTTTTTTCACCTAAAAGCTCTTGTTCAGTGCTATAATTTCCTAGAAATTTTAATTTTGGCATTTCCTTCAGGAGATGACTAGGAGATTCTATTTTGCCCTCTAGTCTAAAACATCTGGGCAGATTTCTTGAAATATGGTAAGAGGACCTTTTTTTTTTGGTCATAGCATTCAGGTACTCTGATTCTTTGAATTTTTTTTCTCTTTTATTTGTTTTCCAGTTTGTTCTTTTAAACCTTGCTTCCTATTGTAGAATCTATTCTAAGTATTGGTTCCACGTCAGAAAAATAGTAAGGGCTAGGCAGTTGAGGGTAAGTAACTTGCCTAGGGCGACATAGCTAGGAAGTATCAGAGTTCATATTTGAACCCAGCACCTCCTCTCTCTAGATCTGGCTACTTTCTATCAAGTGAGCCAGGTCATTTATTTTTGTATAAGATACCAGACATTTTCTTCTATTTTTTCCCCAGTTTTTTTACTTTGTTTTAATATTTCTTATTGTCTCATGAAGTCAGTGACTTCTTTTTTGGTCTGTTTTCATTTTTAGGGAGTTTGTTGCTTGTGAAGGTTTTGTATTTTTTATACCAACCTGTTAATTCCATTTCCAATTCTTTTTTCCATAGCTCTTATTTCTTTTCCTATTGTTTCCCTTTAGTTCTCTCATTTAATTTGTAAAATCATTAATAGCTTCCTTTTTAACCTCTTTTTTTCATTTTAAACATTTATTAATATTCATTTTTAACCTGTTTACATGCTTCATACCCCTACTTTCCCCTTCACCCCCCGCTCTCCCCCCACCCATGGCCGACGCACATTTCCACTGGTTGTAACATGTGTCCTTGTTCAGGGCCTATTTCCATATTGTTGGTAGTTGCATTTGTGTGGTCGTTTCGAGTCCACATCCTCAAACATGTCCACCCCAACCCATGCGTTCAAGCAATTGTTTATCTTCTATGTTTCCTCTCCTGCAGTCCTTCCTCTGAATGTGGGTAGCGTTCTTTACCCTAAATCCCTCCTAGTTGTCCTGGATCATTGCAGTGCTGCTGGTACAGAAGTCCATTACATTCTATTTTACCACAGTGTATCTGTCTCTGTGTACAATGTTCTTCTGGCTCTGCTCCTTTTGCTCTGCATCAATTCCTGGAGGTCTTTCCAGTTCACATGGAACTCCTCCAGTTCATTATTCCTTTGAGCACAATAGTATTCCATCACCTGCAGATACCACAATTTGTTCAGCCATTCCCCAATTGAGGGGCATCCTTTTTAACCTCTTGTTTTATCTCTTTCAGGAATTCTAGCTGAGTTTGTGCCCAGGCTATATTTTGCACTGAGGCTTTTCCTGTAGGTGTTTTGGGGACGTTGCCTTCTACTCAGTTTGTGTCTTGAGCACATCCTTGTCACAATGACTTTTTTTTGGTGGTATTCTTTTTCTGCTTACTCATTCTTCCAGCCTTCTTCCTGACTATTTTATGTTAGGACTGGGCTCTGCGCACTTCTGGAGGGAAGGTCTGGGCTGATCTTGTAGCTACTTTCTTGGACTATTGAGTGTTGGGTTATTCTGGACCCTGAGGAACAGTGCAATCTGGGAACATTCAAGCTTTCACTGCTTCCAAAATGGTCTGATCCAGGGCAGAGTCTATTCGCTGCTCCCTAGTCTGAATTCTGCAAGTTGAAGCACATCAGTAGTAGATTCTGTTGGACTTAAGTCACTTTCTGTCAACTAGAAAGTTGTGCTGATCAGAATGGCAGAACCATAGCTTCCCGTTTTGTCTACGAATTCTGTCCTGGTTCTTCCTAGAAAAGCTTCATATGGAACTAAAGCTGGAGCTATGACCCTACTCCACCACTCATTTTGCTGCTTTTTCCTGAACTTATTCCTCTCTTGGTATATTGCCTGGGCCTATCCCTATTCCTTCCCCAGGTTTTTTCTTCAGTTTATTGTGAATCTGAGAACTGGAACCAAATCATGAGCAACACAGATTCCAATTAGCAGATATTCCCCTTGTGGGTCTGGGACCTTCTATCCCAGTGTATAGTGTTAACAGCCTGGTAGTGCTCATCTACATGCTGCTGGCCAGACTTTATCTTCACAGTCCACACACTTCTCCTGGTGCTGACTGAGGACTAGAATTTTGCCTTGGATTTTTCCCTGTCAAGCTTTGGCCCAGTGCATTTTCCAGGTCTGTTTAGGGGTGTTTGAAGAGGAGGACTGTGCTCTGCTACCCTGCCCTTCTGTCTCTACCTCCTCGTGGGTTGTTTGTTTGTTTTTTTAAACCACAAAACATACTACTATGGAGATTGGGTTTTATATAGCCCTTTCAGTCTTTGACCTCTTTGGGGTCCGGGCTTGGGAGCAGGATCACTGAGTCAGAAGGTATGGACATTTTAGTTACTTTGTAAGAATAATTGCAAATTAGACCAAATCACAGTGCCCCCACATGACATATTATTGTGCCTATCCTTTTGAAACCCGTGGAACGTTGTGTTCCTGTCTTGTCATCTTTGCTAGTTTGCTTTATGTGAGGTGAAACCTCAAGAGCTGTTTTGAATACATTCCTCTTGTTATAGAAATTTGAAACCATATTCTCAAAGTTGCCAATGGCTTCTTATCTTTGAGAATTCTTTCTTCGTTCATATCTTTTGGCCATTACTGTTAGGGAAGAGATCTTGGTCTTAGGCGTTTGTGTTAATTTCCTATATATCTTGGCTGTCATTCCCTTCTCAAAGATACTTGATGCAAAAGCTTTTCAGTTTGATATAATTGAAATGATTCCTATGATGTTTTTTGATCACCTGAATGTTTTTCTTGGTGGGTATAGTTACAGAAGGTGCATTGACCCCAACCTCTGAGTTCTTTGGGTACCAGTTTGCTCGGCCTTCCTAGGCTTAAGGAACTGCTGCATCCTCAGATGAGAGGAACCAACCAGAAGTACTCCTGATAGTCCTAAGAAGAGGGTAGTGAGGCAGTGGCTCCTCAGTCACTTTGACTCTTTGTAAATGTTGGTGTGACTGTCTCTCTGAGAAAAGTGCATTTAAATCTTCCACAATTCTTGCTCTTTGAATTTGGAACTTGAGAAGAGCCACAGAAAAGGAGAAGGATCCAGATCTTCCTAGCCCTTAGTGTCAAAGAGAAATGAGAAATGGGAAATACCCTGGTCATTGCCATACTACCTTTCTCCATAGATGCCCAGAATCAGGCATTTGGCTGACTTACTTTGCCTCTCACCATGTCATATCCATTCATAGAGTAAATAACATAGAGAAGAAACATGCACTGACCTGAGCACTGTGAAGGAAACAAAGACTTAGAAAATGTTATTTCTGCCCACAAAGAACGTGCCAAGGAGACAAGCAGGAAATACATAGAAAGCTAAATAACATGAAACAGTACAATGTTATATCTCAAATGGGCTTACCAACAAATGGAAAAATGTTCAGAGTTCACAGAGATCTCTGTGAGTTGGAGAAATAATACTAAATGGAAGATGTGGGTTTAGGTTGGGTCTTATTGGATGGATAAGTTTTGGACAGGCAAAGAGAAAGGTTATCCTGTGTTCAGGGCTGCATCATTAACAAAGGCATTAAAATGGGAAAATCCACAAGATGCTGGGAGAGCTGCCTGATGAGAGAAATGAATGAATGTTATAGGGTCAATGAAGGATAATGTGGGAAAGGTAATTTTAGACCATATTTGGAAGAGCCTTGAAGGCTAGTCTTGAGAAACTTTTATTCTTGGGCAATAGGGTGCCATTAAGTGTTTTGAACAGGAAAGGGGCAGAGAATACTGTGTCTTTAGCGAAAAGAATACTAGCCAGGAGATTTGGGTTCAACCAAAACTTTTGTCACTCTCTGACTCAGTGAATGACCTTAAATCAGTCACTTCCCTTTTAAGGACCCTCATTTCTCATCTGTAAGAGGAGAGGATCGAATGAGATGATCTCTAACGGCATCCTGTGATTTGTACTTCTTGAACAAAGGCAGTATTTGAAT
This sequence comes from Gracilinanus agilis, assembly GCF_016433145.1. Taxonomy (NCBI): domain Eukaryota; kingdom Metazoa; phylum Chordata; class Mammalia; order Didelphimorphia; family Didelphidae; genus Gracilinanus; species Gracilinanus agilis. Next base: position 490,891,455 of record NC_058133.1, on the reverse strand, counting down.
AGACAAACTTGACGGTGAGATACAGAATGAGTAAAAGACAAGAGGTTATTGCCCTTATCCTTAAAGAAGGACAAAAAGTAAGGTGTTAAAAGCAAGGGAGAGGAAAAGCCGCGTTACTTGTTATAATGATTTCTGTCAGGTTATCTCTTGTCTAGAAACTGTACAATTCACATAGTTCTCAGATGGTTTATCGTTCCTTTCTCTCCTGTTTCTGGAGTTCAGTGTGTTTGAGATCTGGAGTAGCATGGAGTTTGACTGCAGACCAACATAGACTCCTGTAAATATCCCCATGTAGGACACTTGAAAAGTAAGAGTATTGGGCAGCTGGGTAGCTCAGTGGATTGAGAGCCAGGCTAGAGACGGGAGGTCCTAGGTTCAAATCCGGCCTCAGCCACTTCCCAGCTGTGTGACTCTGGACAAGTCACTTGACCCCCATTGCCTACCCTTACCAATCTTCCACCTATAAGTCAATACACAGAAGTTAAGGGTTTAAAAAAAAAGAAGAAAGAAAAGTAAGAGGATAAAACCTTGGGCCCTAATGGCTGTTCTGCTGTTCTGGACAGTGTTCTGAACACTGGAGGCCCCCCCCCCCCCTCCCGCTCAGCTGGTTACTTGAGTCATTCTTATTCCTGTCATGCTTTGCTCACTACTGTGTAGAGACTGGTCTGATGGAAAATGCACCAGCCCCATGCACATTACCTGCCTCCCCTAATTACTGTGGGAGGGATAAATGAATGTAGTCAATTGTGATCCATTCATGCTTCAGCCCCTGGCATGAATAAAATGTGTGCCTGCACTCTCCTCTGCTTAGGGGCCTTGGAATATCCCATTCTCTACTATTGACAAGACTGGGAAGCATTGTTTATTTGTTATGGTTAGGGAAAGCAAGGAAGTCGGAGATTTCTGAGGGTACTGGCTTTTCAGCTTTTTCTTGATAACAGTGGATAAGAGACACATCTAACTGATGATACTAGAGAGAATGGGAAACTTTTTCGGAAAGCAGGAAGAAATAAGATTTGTTTTGTTTAGTAGCTGGCGTGAGCATATTCCCAACTAATGAACTTCTCATGACTTTTCAGGCCTGTTTCTCCATTGCATTTGGTCAGTCTTTTTCTAGGTTGTTTGTTCTGAGTCTATGGGAATGCAAGCAGAACTGGGTTATCTCCTTTTCCCTTTTTGTTTTCTCTTGGAGAATCTTTGAACTCGTAACAGATTCTAGTTAAATACAGGCATTGGACAGCTATCTACCTTAAAGAGTTTTGTGAGGAAAGCATTTATCTACTATAAAGGACAATATAAATGTGAACTATTTTAAAAGATAATTTAAAAAAGAAAACCTGCAACCTTGGAAAAGCCTTTTCCTGGGCTGTGGCGTTTTAGATCTCCACCACTTCCACTCCTCCGAAATTACAGTCTCTTCTAAACGATCACTCTATTGCAAATATTAATAATATAGAAATAGGTCTTGATCAGTGATACACATAAACCCCAATGGAATTGCTTGTTGGCTAGGAGAGTGGGGTGAGAAGAGGGGAGGGAAAGAACATGAATTGTGTAGCCATGGAAAAATATTCTAAATTAATGAAATAAAGGAAAAAAATTTTTTAAAAAAGCCAAAATTACAGTCTCTTTTTAATAAATTTTTTTACATATATCCTTTATTTTTTTTAAAAAATACTTACCTTCTGTCTTAGAATCAATGCTAACTTGGCCAAATTTGAGACCAGGCCCTCCTCACTCCAGAAGTGGCTCTCTCCCTCAATAATGTGCTACCTAGCCATCCCTGTATATACTTAAGAAAAAAAAAAAAATGAAAACTCTTCTGTTTCTTCTAGTCCTCTTGAGCATTAAGCTGATTTTTTAAAATTTCTGTTATTTCTTTGCTTAGAATAGGTCTTTTAAACTGAATTGATCATAGGATAATAGATTTAGAGCTAGAAATTATCATAGGGGCCATCTAATACAATTCCTTCATTTTGTAGATGACTAAACTGAGGACCAAGGAATTTTAAGTAATCTGCTTAAGGTAACATAGGTGGTAAGCAAAAGAGATGGAATTTGGACTCAGATCCCATGACTCCAAAGCCCATATTCTTTCTCCTGTATGTTGGAAACTATAAGAGATGTCTTATAGATGTCACTAATTATAGCTGAGGGGCTGAAATTTATTTAAGCTAAAAATGTGAAATCAGGAGGTACTTATAGGTACCCAGACAATCCCAGATTGTCTCTGGGATACTAAAAGCAATTAATATACTTGTTCAAAGTCTCTGCCTTCTACTTATGAGGGACTTTGTAATCCACATATTTAATGGTGCTACCCTCTGAGCAAGGATTCCCAATTCTTTTATTATCTTCTATATTTTCTTTATTTTCATGGAGATCTTAGATTCTGACTAGGGGCTTATGGGACCCTTGATCTTGTTTTTTTTTCTTCTTTTTTTAAAGAAAAGATCCATTTTTCCTGTGTCTGCTAGTGTTTTTTTTAAATTTTTTTTTTATTTTAAACCCTTAACTTCTGTGTATTGACTTATAGGTGGAAGAATGGTAAGGGTGGGCAATGGGGGTCAAATGATTTGCCCAGGGTCACACAGCTGGGAAGTGTCTGAGGCCGGATTTGAACCTAGGACCTCCCGTCTCTAGGCCTGACTCTCAATCCACTGAGCTACCCAGCTGCCCCCTGCTAGTGTTTTTTAAAATAGGAATAGGTGTTATGTTTTGTCAAAAGCTTTTTTCTGTTTATTGAGTTAATCTTAATTTTTATTGTTTCTGTTATTGATATGGTCAGTTATGCTTGTAGTTTTCCTGATATTGAATTAACTCTGCATTCCTGGTATAAATCCTTCCTGACCATAGTGTATTATCTTTGTGATATATATGACTGCAATCTCTTTGCTAGTGTTTTATTTAAAATTTTTGCATTAATATTCATTAGCGAATTGGCCTTTAGATTTTTTTTCTCTGTTTTTGCTCTCCCTGGTTTAGGTATCAAAAACCAAATTTGTGTCATAGGAGGAATTTGATAGGATTTCTTCTTTGCCTTGAGAATACTTATCTTTGAATGAAGAGAAAATGATCATTTGAGAGTCTACCTACTAAGGCACATAAAGTACTATATCAGTATACCTATGCAACTCTATACAGAAATGACAAATCTGAGTAATTAGAGACATTAGTTGCTCACAGTTGGATCATGCCACTATATTAAATATGACACTACTTCCTAAGGTGACTTACTTATTTAGTGCCATACTAATCAAACTACCAAAAGATTACTTCATAAATTATAAAAAATTATAACAATTCATCTAGACCAGTGATTCCCAAAGTGGGCGCTACCGCCCCCTGGTGGGTGCTGCAGCGATCCAGGGGAGCAGTGATGGCCACAGGTGCATTTATCTTTCCTATTAATTGCTATTAAAATTTTTAAAAAATTAATTTCCAGGGGGCTAAGTAATATTTTTTCTGGAAAGGGGGCGGTAGGCCAAAAAACTTTGGGAACCACTGATCTAGAAGAACCAAAGGTAAAAAAAAATTATGGAAAGAAGTGGCATGGAAGTTGACCTAGTAATTCCCTGTCTCAAACTAAACTACAAAGCAGTAATCATCAAAACTATTTGGTAGTAGTTAAAAGTAGACGTTGATCTCTGAAACAAACTACATGCCTAATAGACAAAAGCAAATGAACATTTGAGGACAGTATTCAGTAAATTCAAAGACTCCAATGACTGGGGCAGGGTCTCACTTTTGGATAAAAATTGCTGGGAAAACTGGGAAACAGTTTGGCAGAAATTAGGGTTAGACACAACACAACACACTATATGCCCAGATAAATTCCAAATGAATGAATGACTTAGATACATAGATAAATTAGAGGAATGAAGAGGAGAATCTTACTATAAATATGGATAGTGGAAGAGTTTATGACCCCCCAAAAAAAAGAGATAGGATCACAAAAGTTAAAATAAACAGTTTCAATTACATAAAATTGGCACATAGGGTAGCTCAGTGGCTTGAGAGCCAGGCCTGGAGACAGAAAGTCTTGGGTTCAAATGCAGCCTCAGACACTGCCTGGCTGTGTGACCCTGGGCAAGTCATTTAACTCCAATGGCCTAGTTCTTGTCCCACTCTTCTGCCTTGGAACCAATATTTAGTGTCAATTCTAAGACAGGGTAAAAAGAAAAGGAAGCCATCAGCACAACAAAATTAAACTCTACTGAACTGATAAAGAGGGTTTTTTTTCCTGCCTTCTCTGTCAGGAGAATTAAGAGATTAGAGAATCAGAGATATTTTTATATGGCACATATCTGCATTGGTTTGATTTGACTGCTCTTAATTTTTATTTATTTGTTTGTTTTTAGTTTTTATTTTGGATATTTTTCCCATAGTTATATGTTTCATGTTCTTTCCCTCTCCCCCAGGCCCCCCTAATCCCCCTTAGCCGACACACAATTCCACTGGGTTTTACATGTATCATTAATTAAGACCTAATTCCATATCATAGTTGGACTAGAGTTATCATTATAGTATCTACTTCCCCAATAATATCCCCATCGGCCCATGTGTTCAAGCAGTTGTTTTTCTTCTGTGTTTCTCCTCCCACAGTTCTTCCTCTGGATGTTGCTAGTTTTCTTTCTCATAAATCCCTCAGCCTTGCTCTGGATCCTTGCATTGCTGCTAGTAGAGAAGTTCGTTATGTTCAACTAATCTTAATTTTTACAAGAATTATATTTATTTATTTGGGGTCAGAGAAGGGAAGAAATACAAGAAAATAGGGGCAGCTGGTAGGCTCAGTGGATTGAGAACCAGACCTAGAGATGGGAGGTCCTAGGTTCAAATCCGGCCTCAGATACTTCCTAGCTGTGTGACCCTGGGCAAGTCACTTAACCCCATTGCCTAGCCCTTACTGCTCTTCTGCCTTGGAACCAATACACAGTATTGATTCTAAGACAGAAGGTGAGGGTTTATATATACATTGACTTTTTAAAATGAGAAAGGATGGGAGAACAAAACAGGAAATGAGAGATTGTGCATAAGAGAAACATGTCTAGATTTAATTACCTGCTCTTCTTTTCCCTGAATTGTTTACTGTTGTCCTCCAGATCACAGAATATTCTAGGACCAAAGACTCTTGGATGTCTCATCCAAAAGTTCCCTGCTGTCTTTTCTGCAATAGCATGGTTTCTAGAGCATACTTTTTTGAGACTTCATATAGTATGACTTGGCCACCTCATCTCAGTATGTGCAGAGTGAATATGGTCATGGCAAAGTCACCGCTAGGGCAAAATGAATCAGAATCCTTGTTCTGGTCTTGAAGGGTATGTCTTGGCAGTAACTCAGGGAATGGAGGTCCTTGAGGGAAAAGGAGGTGGCTGCGTGAAAATGTGAACCTCAGTAGAGTCACATGTAATCTGGCTATAATCCCACCCCCAAAACAGCAGACTTCCTGTTCTTTTCCCTTGTGCTCTAGAGTGCATGTGATGTTTATTTTAACCCTATTTCACCTGATTATAAAAAAGATGGGAAGGGGCCACAGCCTGCCTTGCTCTAGGTCATGATCCCTCCTTTCCCCAACCCCCAAGATGGGCCCAAATTTGGCCCCAAAATGCAACATTTGGAATAAAACAAATAGCTTTGATGGTAACCCAAAAGTGAACAGGGCAGTGTGTCTGATATCCCAATTCATTCCTGATGGTGTAAGAGAATATGGAAGCTGCTTTGTCTGGAGGTCAGTTTTAGCTGCTGAGGCACTACTGACTGGGGTGCCCAGACAGCATCATGCAGTCTTCACTAATAACAAATGCTGACCAGGCAAAAGATCCTCATAAGTGTTTTGGTGTTTTCCCCCCCAAACACATGCAAAACAACTTCTTAATTCCAGAGTGGTAACACAGTGAAAAACGTGGTTTGCATGTGTTGCAGCCTAAAACTCCACTACAGCCTGGAGTTGTGCAATGGATCGAAGGTTGAGCAATTCAGTCCCTCAGTGTGAGCCTGACATGTCGATCTCCTTGGGTTATTCTAGGCTTGCACAATGAGGGAGCTCCAGAGCAGCTGGCACAGGGACTTTCCTTTCTCTTTCTAGACTGTCTTTAGAGCACCTTTTTCTTCCCTGAGCCCTGGGTCCTAATTGGCAAACATATTGATGAGGGGAGGGGAGTTCCATGTGTTTGGGTTGGAAGTTTAAAAAAAAAAAAGGGTTTTTTTTAAGTTTTTTACATTGGGGGTCAGTTATTGTCATCCTAAAAAGCTCAGAAAATCTGATGGCTAAGAGAATAGGGCAGTGATGGCAAACCTTTTAGAGACCAAGTGCCCAAACTGTAACCTTCAATACTGCATGTGTGCCGCCCCTTATCTCAGATGGGAGGGAGGAAGCTCTCCCACTGGGCTGCTGGGCACAGAGGGGTGCATGATGTAAAAAATGTCCTCAGGTGTGCATGGAAGGGAGCAACCCTCTTCTGTACTCAGGCCATAGGTTCACCAACACAGGGATAGGGCCAATCAGTACCACACTAGAAATGATACTCTTCTCTGCAAGAAAGTCAGATTCCCTTGAATTGACTCTGTTATGCTCCAAAAGTCACTTGATGGATAAGTGGGCTTCTGATTCTTTCCCCTCTCCCACTGGCATATCTCTACCCCTTTCCTTGCACTGCCTCCAGTTGGGTCCAGGCACCAGAGAAGCAGAAATTAAGCGTATGGATTTCAAGGCTTTATGTGTGAGTGTTTGTGGGGCAGGCAAGCTTCTAATGGAAAACATTTGTGTCTTTCTGAAAACAGAGCAAGGCCTGGTTATAGTCTGTCTGCTCTGTCTGTCAGTCTGTTCCCCACCAGTCCTAGTCATTGTTCTCCTGGGAGTCTCAGACGTATTGTGGTTTCTTCTACTCTTGCTATTCCCTAATCTTGCCAGAGTTTTTGTGTCATGGGTGGCCCCATGCTTAGTATGGAGTATAGTTGTAAGGGTGGTGACTGGTAGCTGTGAAGGCTCCCAAGTCAACATAATGGCTTTTGAGGCTCTGAGCAGAGAGAGCGAGGAGGGAAAAGGGTTTCCAAGATAGCCTTTGGAGAGACGTGTTTCGACACATAAGGACGCTTAAGTCTCTCTTTTTCTTGCTAACACAGCACAAACCAGGAGCACAGGGGCTAGAAACAAAGACTTAGTGCTTCAGCCTGTCATTTCATTTCTATGTGTTCTGGGAGAGTTCCACCTGGGTTCTCTAGCTCAGAGCTGATGGGCTCATGTCTGTCAGGTCCTGCTTATTGGCTCTGTTAGAGTTCCTCTCCTGCAAGACAGTATCACTTCATCTCAGAGGCTCCTGGAATTTGAGCCTCTTTTCCCCTCCAACTCTCTGAAATTCACATTTATTCATCATTTTTAGAAACAACCAACAGCCAACATCAAGGTAATAATCAAGAGTTCTCTGGGTCCCTGAGAATTGCACCACCAATGTGGTTTTCACATTTTCAGGTTTTTGGCTGGTGAATAAGATGGAGGAGAAATGCTCCTTCCCCTGATAACCATCCATTCAGATGCAGGGTCAGGATTCAAATGGATTGAAACCAGACGGTGGATGATTAATACTTTTGCTTATAAGGCTGGACACCACAGCTTCCTCCATTTAAATGAAAAACCCATACACACACACACACACACACATACACACACACACACACACACACACACGCATGTATGCATCTGTCCCCTTGGAAGGGGCAAGTTTTCCTAGGGATACTTTGGGGTTAGCTTTTTTTTTGAAACCTCTTTGGGAGCTTCCTCATAAGCAGGCATCAGTGTCCCCCCAATGATGTTTCCAGGCGGACCATGCTGTGGTATTGAGATGTTTTTATATAAACCACAAGGGGAAGAGGGAATTTGTGAATTCTGCCCAGCTGCCTGCTAGCACAGGGCTTGACACATAGTAAGCCCTTAATAACTCACCAAGTTCTAGCTCCAACATATGCCATGACCTCCTTGGCCTGCCCCGAGGGCATCCCCTGAACTGATTCCCCAGTCTTTACCTGAGACTTCAGGGAAACTTCACTTGGCTTAATTGTAAACTGAGTCACCTTTTCTTTCAGAGTAAGGTTTTCTGAAGGTTTCTGAATTATCATTGTAAAGTGCAATCCCTCAGAGTGCCCCTTCTCGTGATGACTTCAGGAGCTTGGTCTGTGTGCCTTGTGCTCACTTAGTGGCAGGCCATGGCTGTGCTGGGGTGACTGTCAAGCTAGCCCATAGCCAAAGGCCAGTATGATCCTACCTTTTATAAGAAGTCTTTTCTGTCCTCCAGCTTCCACTGCCTCCCAGTTACTCTGTCTTATATGCACCTCAATATTTATGTTGTCTGTCCACCTACCTCCCATCCCACCCTTTTTAAAACTCCTTCACTGCTTTCTTAGTATCAATGCTTAAGACAAAAGAACAGCAAAAGCTAGGCAAACATCTGAGTTAAGTGACTTGCTCAGGGTCACATAGCTAAAAAGGGTCTGAGGCATATAGTAAGTATTAAATATAAATAATGCTTATTGACTTGACTTCACTTGACTCATCATCTATCCTGGCTTTCACTGACTGTTTATAGAAAGTAGCCCACCTTGGCCCCTTGCAGTGAAGGAAAACCAGGCAAGAACTTCCTTTGTCTTCATTTCATCAAGAAGCTATGTTTCAATGACAATATTTCCTTTTTCCTCAGCTCAGACCCAAGTCTTGCTCTGTCATCTCTGTGATGGCGAATTAAAGCCAGGACAGGTCTGGGTTTTGTTTTTGGCGCTGCTTCAGCAGAGCTCCCTGTTTGTCAGATGGAGATGATACCTAGCTCTCTTGCAGAGACTAACTCTTAAGGATCCTGGCCTTTGAGAATAGAGAACATCAAGTAGAAATGTTGAGTGGTGGGCTTGTGCAACCTTCGGTGGGCCCTAATCAGGACATTGAGAGCTGAGTCAGCAGAAAGATTGTGAGGATCACTCTGGTTAAAGCTGTTGATTTTTTTTTCTTTTTTTAGGGAAGGGGAAAAAGAAACAGTGCACATTAGGGCTATTTAAACTTCCCCTCCTCTCTCCCTTAACAATCTTATTCTTTATATTCTGCACCCCATCTTGTGGGCATACTGACTTTTGCCCTCCCTAAGAGCTCCCAGAGTCTTCTCCAGTGGAATGCCTAGGAAGACCAAAAAGACTCCCTGCCTCAATTTTAATCTGCATACAAAAAAGAATTGAAAAGTAATCAATCCGAACCCCCAAAGTAGTAGAGGCCAAGGAGTTACCCTCTTAGAAGAGTTCTTTTCATCTCTGGCTGGATTACTCTCCAGACAAGCATTGGCAGAGCCCAGCAAGCACCCTGTCACACAGGGCCCCTGGCATGAGAAGCAGCTTGGCAGCCATAGGCTCTGCCTCCCCCTTCCAATCCCCCCCCCCCCCATGGAATTAAAAAATGTTTGGCTTTTAGGACATGAATTAAAATGTGCATGTAATATTTATTTATTAAATGGCCCTTTTCATGTTGGATGGAATTCCTTTCTCAGGGTGTCTTGGCTAAGGCATGGGGAAGAAAGTGCCCCCTGTCCCATTGGGAAATTGGGTTTAAAAAAAGATAATGACTGGAGCTGTGTCATTTTTGAACTCCTGATCCCATTTGAATTTTTTTTTTTTTTTGCTTTGAGCTCCTTATGTATTGCATCTCTATCTAAGCACAGAGTTTTTCTAGCGTACTCCTTATGAGAGGCATCATTGGCACCATCTGCTTTATGATAGAAGAAAGGCCCACGCTGGGTCTGGAAAACTTGCCATCTCTCTTAGCAGGGGCTTCAAGGACTTGTGACTTGATCATCCCAGGTGGGTTGATGTGTTTAGGGAGAAATCTCTGACCCTCCACTTATTCCCAGTTTTTTGGGGACCTGAATGAAATCAGGCTGTCTTTGGGGCAGATGTAAAGGTTCCTTTTTTGCTGCTCATAAAGGCACGACACTTAGCTCAACCCAAAGTTCTCACTTTACCAAGGGAAGATAAAGCTGTAACATGGAATAATAGTTCAGTCCTTAGAAACAGAAGGGGAGGTGTGGGGGTTAAAGAAAAGTTCTGCAATAAATCTGCAAGTGTGGAATCTGGGGGAAATGAGCCCATCTGGAAAACTGTAGCAGTGGTGCCATGGCTGGTTTGAGGAGCAGTGCAGATCTCAGGGAAGAGAACCCTGCAGCCTTGGAAGATGACAAGCTTTGTAATTGATGTCCATTTCAGCTGGTGTGGTGCCAGCTTACGTTGGCCCCCATCCAGCGTTCCTGTAATTTGGGAGCCAGGTGTGAAGCATTTCTGTTCTGTCTTGTTCCCCAGCACTTACAGAAGCCTCACGGATCTCACTGGAGGCAGCAGGCAGCGGGAGCCCTGTAGGAAACAGATGTACAGGTAGAGGTGGAAGGAAGTGTCACATACAGCTGGGCTGAGGATATTAAAAAAAAAATCCTCTCCCTATTCTCAAGTGAGGTCTGGGTTTGGGGGTGATGGTAAAGGCATTTCTCAACATGAGGTGTGACTACAAAGCACTCTAATAAGAGACTGGTTTTCCTATGTGACTTGTGAAATTAGCCTCATTGTTTTATGGTTAAACCTTCGTGTGGTCAAGTGGCCAGTGCTCCTGGGCAGAATGAGGACCATTGTAGAATGTCTCCATCGGCTAGGGAGGCAGAGTCGGGGAGGATTGGGTTTGTGAGTGGAGAAACTGGGTTCAAATTTTGACTCTGCTATTCATGACCTCCATGACCTGGGATAAGTCAGGTGACTTTTCTAGGCCTCCATTTCTTCACCCTTTAAAATAAATGGGTTGAACTAGGTGGATGCACGGTCCACCCCTTCTAGTGCTTAACTAGGTGACCATTGGTTCAGGATATATCTCTAACCCACTTGGGTTCATAAATCAATGGTTGTTGGGTCTGACTAATCACTGCTATAATGTTTCTTCATAGGCAGGGGGAACACAGCAATCTATCTCTTACTATCTTTGTGACTTTGTGACAACCTTTCTTTCCCTCTTGAGGTCCGAGTTTCCTCCTCTATAAAGAGGTTAGACTTGATGATGGTCTCTAAAAGTCTCTTCCTGCTCTCAATCTGTAGTGCACTAATGATTCAGGAATTAGAGGTCAGCTACCACTGAAAGGAAGGAAACCCTTGAGTTCTTTTGCTAGGTGAGTATAACCTAGTGATTCCTGGCACAGAGAATTTAAATGCCAACTTATCTGTCCCTCTTTGCCAAACACCATATGATCAGATTAGATTATAATGTTATATTAAAGGTCTAAAACACTAGATCATTTTCCCCACAGGGAGATTCCATAAGTAGTACTGAATGAACTCTTCTGAATTTTATTATTCAGAACCCATGGCTAGAGTCAGTGCTTTGCCACTGACTCAGTATGTGACCAAGGGCAAACTTCAGCCATTCAGGGCTGGGAATCCTTTCCTGTCAACTCTGTATCCTGGAGGGCACATCCTGTCAACTGACAAATACAGGAACCTCTTGTCATACTGACTTATCAAATTCTGAGCCCCCTCAAGAAAAAACTAGGGGAAATTCCCTTAGCTGATGAACCAGGCCATAGTGCCAAGGGGTGCCCTCAAGCATCCACAGTCCCCTTGACTTAGCTAACTCAGTGCTGTCTGGGACTATAGTGCAGCTATTCATGAGACTACTTTTTACTGGCTGCTTAGATTCCTTTTGTGGTGAGCAAGGGCCAAGGGATGGCCCTTGGCCCATTGCAGCTTTTTTTCCTATTCTTAATGGCATCAAACCCAGCTGGCTGGAGAAGCCCCTGTGCCAAATAGTTCAAGAAATCAGGGAGAGGGAAAAAGAGGTAAAATTGAATGTTCTTCTCTAATAAAAGGAGATTGCTCTCTAAGGCTTTCTTAAGAAGTTTTCAAAGTTGAATCCGTCTGATATTTGCTTATGATTTGTAGAAATCAAATTAATGTGAAAGTGCTCTCCCACAGGCTCTTCTGAAGTGTTTGGAGATACCCCTACTCGCCCACAGTGCAGGGCTCTGGTACCATCATCAACCGCCTGAAGCAGTGCACTAGTCTTGGACTTTTTTAGCTTCTTAGAACAAAGGAAAAGGAACTTTAGAATAAAGTCGTGTAGTTCATGTAGACATGCGTTATTTGTTGAGAGAGAATTCAAGCATCATCCGCGTCTTTAAGTGAAGGAGGAATTAGATGATTAGTGGAGCAGGAAAAGATCGTGTTGGCCCAATATCTGGGGCCTTTCCTTGGATTGTGCCCCTGGAACTCTCCAGTTACCATGCCTGTCCCATGACTGAGCTCCAAATGGGCCAGCAGGAATGGCTTTTCCTTCCCGTGGCTGCTGGTCCTGACCTGTGGGCTGTGCATTTCCTGTGTAACTAGAGGGAGTTTTGGCAGTAATCGTTTTCTCCCAAGCACAGGATTTGGATTTTGTTTATGGGGCTGGAGTAGAAGCATATCTTTGTGATGTCCTCTGTATGCTCATGTGTGCTCTCATTGTGTAGTTCCCTACCAGTCCCAAGGTGCTCATCCTGGAAGTTCAGGATCTCTGGCTAAAGGAATCACCCAACTTTCTCTTTGCTTTCTGAGTTCTGGGGCCTTAGTTAAGATAAGGGGGTTAATCTCTCAAGATCCATAAAGATCCTCTTGCCCTGTTTGTCTCCTTCCTGGACTCTGGTCTTACTAGTCTCACCTCTACCCTCTGATTTTTAGGACACAGAGACAGCCTTACAAATAGAACTCCTTATCTCAAGGATGAAAAGTTAAACAATTTTAGGGCTAGGAAAAGTGAGTAAGTAAGTGAGCATTTTAGCCACTCTCTTTTGATCGATAAAGAAACTGAGGGCCCAATCAGTTAAAAGACTTTTCCAAGATTCACACGGCTAATCAGGGGCAAATTCAGCCCAAACCCCAGTCTCCTTCCTCTTCATCCCATTGCACCACACTCCCTCATGAGGTGTTTGTTTCCCAGATACTAGTGTAAGCTTGACTTGGCTGTCACCCAGAAGGAGGATCAGAGCTAGCTCCCTCCCCTGGTTCTCACTATACCTCACTCCAAGGGGTTGGCATTCCCAGGCTCCTGCCTCACCATCCCATTGTTGGGGTATTGTGCCTCCGTGGTCACATTGCATACCTAGGAAATGTTTCCTTTTAGGGCTTTACCAACTTCACCTTTGTTTCCCCTTTTTAGAAAATTTGAATGTGTTTTTGGCCTCTTCTACATGAAGCTGAGGAGAGGGGCTGGCTTGTTTCTGTTGCTGGCTCTGGGCCAGATGTCATAACTTCAGGCAGTGCCACGCTACACATCTCCAGCAGTTTGAAATGGAGAGACAGAGGGAGAGATAAGATCAGCAGCTTTAGGTGATGGCATTGTTTCAAATAAACCATGCATGACCCAAAGCTTCCACTTCAAATGGGGAATGAAATTGCTTCATCCTTTGACAGCTTGCTCCATGAAAGAAATTTATCTTCACTTAATTGCTTTAGATCCCAAGAGGCTACATACAGTAATTTCTAGGAGATAATTATATCAAATTAAAAAAATATGTGACTCCGTGAATGTGAATGTTTGACTGAAATGGCCAGGGAGGGTGGGTAGGAGAGAAGGCCAAAGACCCTCACTAGACTTGCTTGTCAGTTTCTGATCCCATTCTTCAGGGTCCTCACACACTTTCCAAATCTGCTGATCCAAATCAAACACTTCCAGGACTCAGTGCAGGCTGTGACTTCTAGACAGATAGAGTCAGTAAATCATCTCATCCCTTCATAAAACTGAAAAACATTTTGTTCCCGTGCCCTCCATGGGTTGGACTGGATAGGGATAGACTGCCTGTTTTGCTTCCATTTGTACATCTCCATTCAGTTAGACTGGGCACAGTTGCCTCACTGGATGTTGCTGTTAAAGGCAGCTTAGAACCAGCAAACTTGTTACTCTTTGAAATGGCGATTTAGTTGTTGAATATAAACTTCTTGTATATGGGGACAGGATCCTTGAGCTTAAGCGTGTTTGATTTCTAGTTTTCATTCCCTGAATTCCATATTATGTTGAAGCATCCATTGTATCCTTTTAACTCATCCTAGCCCTTACCCACCCTTAACCCACATTTTTCATTCATTTTTTGAATTCCCATTCCAGCATCTTTTAAACATGTTTTCACCACAGTGGCACCACAGTTTCTATAAAGGCCTGGAAGTACTTTAGTAATCTTGGGATCCAGTTTTTCTGTTGTCATATTCCTAACCCTTCTTCTTACCCCTTTGATTAACATTATGAAACTTATGTCCTGAAAATTCTCTTTAGTGTCTTTGAGACCTTTCTCTAATTGATGCTGATAGGTACTTTGTACAGTCTTGTGTGTTTTTGATGTTTCCTGAGACTCTTTAAGAGCCAACCTAGCTCGTGCAAATAGACTGCCTTAGATGTAGTCCTGCCCCAGAGGCAGCTAGAAATTGGCAACTTTCAGGGCATTTATGTAGCACAATAGGTACAGTGCCAGGCCTGGAGGCAGAAGTCCTAGGTTGAAATCTGGCCTCAGACTCTTCCTTGCTTTGTGACCCTGGGTAAATCACTTAACCTCAGCCTAACCTTTATCATTCTTCTGCCTTGGAACCAATACTTAGTATCAATTCTAAGACAGAAGGTTAGGGGAAAAGAAAGAAAGTTAGGTCTTAGATTTTGTTCTGACTTAAGTATATTGAAAATGCCACAGGAGAGTGAAACCACAACAATAATTATGACCCAGAATCTTCCTGGTATACTATCAGAGCCAGCGCCTGAGTCTCTCAGTATATCCTCAAGAACTGGATAGACCGCTTCCTTTACATAGCAGCTTATTTCTGATACTTTCATCTCAGAGGCTATTCCTGTGTTTGCTCCTGTAAGTAACCTGAACTCTGTAGGAAGTAATGACATATAGGGACACCCAGGCAGAACCCGCTGACAGGCTTTCTCGTTCTTTTCTTGTTCATATAGGCAGTTGTCCAAGCAGGCTAGTAGACTAACTGGAAATGGCCTAAGATTGTTGGAGGCAAGAAGGGGCATTTTGACCTCTTCATTAGAACTCAAGCTCCCTTCATGTCTACTTCTCTCAGCCTGGGCTGGAGTCAAGTTCCCTCGTGGATGAATTTTTTATTCTTTTACCTGTCCTCTGTATACCAATCTGGTGACTTTATAGTTATTATCCCAGATGATTCTTGGTCAGGAATCATTCTTCAGGCCAGTTCTCTCCACTGGCCTTCTCCTTTTCTGTTATGGTACTTTGGTTCAACCAGTAACAAAATGAACTCTGCATAGCCTTCTGAGATTTGTAATTATTTTTAACCACACGATAGTGCTAGATTTACATTGCGTAGACTTACCAGGGAGGATATGGATAAACTTCTAATGCCCCCAGATCCATAAACTGGAAAGAGAACTGGCTAGTCTTTTTACCTGAAGTTGTGTCTGACACTGTGACTCTCATTTGCCTGAGGACAACACTGCTATCCAAAGCAGAATAGAAATGTGGACTTTACCTGAAGGATCCCAGTTGCATTCAGAGACTAATGGAATAGAATGAGGGAAATTTCATATGCCTGGAACCTTTTGTGTCAAAGAAGACTGCTAATCAGCATGGAATGGAAGGTTAGGAAAGGAGCTAGGGAGGTGAATCAGTTGAGTAGAGGTGTTAGGTAGCACTAAGGAAGCTTACATAGAATCTGAGAAAATGAAAATGGAACTTGCCCTCTTAGTGATGACAAAGAAGTTGTTGAGTGTTTCAGGGATTGAGCTGATGAGTGAGTTTGGGTCAAGTTGGATATTTTAACTCATGGCCAAAGCCAAGTTAGGGATAGATAGGGATAAGAAGCAGGGAAGTGCAGAGTAGAGAACTGTATCAGACCTTCCAATTGAGAATTGAATCAATAATGTGTTTAACAGGAAATTGTATCATCAAAGCCAAATGCATATTTTAATTCCTTTCACTAGGAAATTTTCTATTCCCCAATTGACAGATGGTCAAGGGATATGAATAGGTAGTTTTCACATGATGAAATCAAAACTATCAATAAGTACACGAAAAAGTGTTCTAAATCCCTCCTGAGTAGAGACATGTAAATTAACTCTGAGGTACCACGTCATACGCAGCAGACTGGCCAGCATGACAGCAAAGGAAAGTAATAAATGTTGGAGGAGATGTGGCAAAATTGGGACACTAATACACTGCTGGTAGAGTTGTGAATTGGTCCAACCATTCTGGAGGGCAATTTGGAACTATGCCCAAAGAGCGCTAAAAGACTGCCTGCCGTTTGATCCAGCTTGTACAAAAATATTCACAGCCTCATTCTTTGTGGTGGCAAAAAATTGGAAAATGAGGGGGGCTATCCATCGATTGGGGAATGGCTGAACAAATTGTGGTATCTGTTAATGATGGAATACTTTTGTGCTGAAAGGTATGTTGAACTGGAGGAATTCCATGTGAACTGGAAAGACTTCCAGGAACTGATGCAGAGTGAAAGGAGCAGAACCAAGAGAACATTGTACACAGAAAGTGAAGCTTCGTGTCACAGTCAAATGTAATCGACTAATAGCAATGCAGTGGTCCAGGACAATCTAGAGGGACTTATGAGAAAGATGCTATCCACATCCAGAGAAAGAACTGTGGGAGCAGAAACGCAAGAGAAAAACATATGATCGATCATGTAGTGTGATAGGGATATAATTAGGGTTTTGATGTTAAAGGATCGCTCTACTGCAAATATGAATAACATAGAAATAGGTTTTGAACAATGATGCATGTATAACTCAGTGCAACTGCTTGTCAGCTTCAGGAGGGGGAGGAAAGAGCGGGGTCAGAGGGATCATGGATCATGTAACCATGGGAAAATATCCTAAATTAAAAAAAGGTGGGGGGGGGGGAGACATTTTCTACCTTCAGAATATGATTTATATATGATTCTCTTTTAACTTTTTATTATTGTTCATTTCTCAGGACTTTTTTAGAATGTAGACTAATAGGGACAGCTAGATGACTCAGTGGATTGAGAGCCAGGCCCAGAGATGATACTGGATTAAAATCTGGTCTCAGACATTTCCTAGCTGGGTGACCCTGGACAAGTCACTTAACCCCCATTGCCTAGCCCTTACCACTCTTCTGCCTTAGAGCCAATACACAGTATTGATTCTAAGACAGAAGAGTAAGAGTTTAAAAAAAGGAAAGTATGTAGACTAACACCTTAGATCATATACCATGATAGGCTCCAAATGTATATACAGTGCCTGAATGTCAAAGATCATTCCACAACAAAATTAGAAAAGGGCCAGATCCAGTACCTATCACAGTTTTGACTAGTAAGAGAATTGTATCCAAACAAGGGGGAGATGCACACATTAAAAATAAAATAGAAAATTTTGATTACGTGAAATTGAAAAGCTTTTGCATGAGCACAAATGCAATGTAGCTCCCAGTTAGTACAAATAACAAGTCCTATAAAGTTAGGTACATGTAT
Organism: Gracilinanus agilis; assembly: GCF_016433145.1. NCBI lineage: Eukaryota > Metazoa > Chordata > Mammalia > Didelphimorphia > Didelphidae > Gracilinanus > Gracilinanus agilis. Next base: position 490,873,968 of record NC_058133.1, on the reverse strand, counting down.
TTGAATTCTCACTGTTTGAAGTCATAATTATGGAAATTATGGTATTTGGGTCCAGGCCAAAGGAAACAATATAATGCAAATTCCACTAATAGAAATGGATTCCTTATTTGAACCAATGGGGGCCTAACTGGAGAGAGAGAAAGGAAATGGACAATTGTGAGGGGAAAAAAATCATCTGATATCTAAAATAATATAGGGAACCAATAAATATATAAGACCAAAAAACATTCCTTAATGGCTAAGTAGTCAGGTTTGTTTAGTCATGCCTGACTCTTCATGATCTCATTTAGGGTATTCTTAACAGAGAAACTAGAATGGTTTCCTATTTCCTTCTGCGGCTCATTATACAGAGGAGGAAACTGAGGTAAGCAGGGTTATTTGACTTGCCCAGGGCCACACAGCTAGTAAGTGGCTGAGCCTGGATTTGAACTCAAGATAAGTCTTCTGGACTCCAGGCCTAGCACTTTATCCACTGCCCCATCTAGCTGCTTCAAAAAGTAATCAGGCAGGAGGGGGCAGCTGGGTAGCTCAGTGGAGTGAGAGTCAGGCCTAGAGACAGGAGGTCCTAGGTTCAAACCCGGCCTCAGCCACTTCCCAGTTGTGTGACCCTGGGCAAGTCACTTGACCCCCATTGCCCACCCTTACCAATCTTCCACCTATGAGACAATACACCAAAGTACGAGGGTTTAAAAAAAAAAAAGTAATCAGGCTTTTTGAGCAAAAGAAGAATTTGTAAAGTACATATGAAAGCTAATTAGAAGAGTGCAAGTCAAAACAACTTTAGGGGTTTCGCATCAAACTCCAACAATTTGTCAAAGAAAACAAAAGAATGGAAGTAGTTGAAGGGCAGTAGAAAGAAAGACAAACCAATACACTAGTGAAACTATGGATCGGTTTACCCATTCTGGAGGAAAATATGTAATTATACTAAGAAAGTCAATGAATGCCCATACCCTCTACCCGGAGATGCTGCCACCATCTTGGGACTTATAGATATCAAAGAGGTCAGTGGATGAGAAGGAAGGTCCCAAATACACCAAAATATTGACAGTAGTAAATTTTGTAGCAGCAAAGAACAGAAACAAAGTAGATGTCTGTTGATTGAGGAACAGCTAAACAAGTCAGTTGGTGTACATGGATGGCTAGAATGAATGTGGGATAGAGCTTGGATGAAGTGAAATAAACAGGACACAGGAAACACAGAAAATAAAATAGTAAAGGGGGGAAAAAACAAACATAGTAAACTACATCTATTTAAGCAGAAAGAATAACGGCTAAGTTATTGAAGTTAAATTCTATGAAATGACCAAAGTTGGCCCAAAGAAGAGAGAAGGGAGTATGCATCTTTTCCTTTGCAGAAATGAGGAGCTATGGGTATTGAACACTGCGTAAAACATTGGTCTTGTTTGATGATAATTGGTTTTGCTAAATGTTTCCCCCTATTTTTTTTAATTGTTATAAAGGATTGTTCTCTAGGAGATAGGGGTGGAGTTGGAAATATGGGGAAGGGCAGGTGATGTAAAGACAGAAGATATTTCAAAGCAAAATAAAAATATTTTTAAAAAGAAGAAATTGTTAGCTTTGTGACCAGGAGTGAGAGTGCCATAAAAACTGGGAAGAACTATCCAGAGACATGATACAAAAGGAACCCACCAAGAAATAGGATTCTTGTTGTGTGGGGTCATTTTCAAACCTGATTGCCTGTCTCTTTGTCTTTCCCTTTCCCAACCTATCTCCTACATTAGAGGCTGCAGAAGGAAATTCAAGAGATTTTAAGGAGATTTTGGAAAGTTAATCTTCTGAAACTCATGCTAGAACTTGTATGAATGGATTCTGCCTGGTAATTAATTAAATGTCAACAGAGAGCCCAAAGATTCAATGTTTTTTTCTTTCTCATTACAGGAAAATTTTTTCTTTAAATAATATCTATGTCCTCTCTACCCTCCTTTTTTTCTCTGGTGTTCTGCTCTAGACAGGGCTGATAAGAGCAAACTCTTCCTGCAGCATTGTGTCTCTGCCCATGGTCATATTGGGCAAATCACTTAATATCTTTGGGATCTCAGTTTCCTCATCTAGAAAATGAAACTATTGGATTAGATGGTATTTAAGGTCTCTTACAGCTCTGAATCCTGTGATCCTATAACCTCATCAAGGCTGGAGTTTGAACCTACCTGACCTCAATTCCTGGAACTGTCTAAATCGATCCTTGCCAGATTCTGGCATCATGGGCTCCTGCTGTGTGGCCAGCTGCTCTTAGTGAGGGAACACCCATTACCAGGAGAGTAGTTCCTGCCCTTCTCCCTCCTCAGAGATGCTGATTCTGCCCCTTAGCTGGAGGAATAAGGGTCAAAAGGCAAACTAGCTGTCTCTTTCCAGCATTCCCCTAGACAGAGTCCACTTTGTAGAGAATTCCAAAAGCCTTGTGTATAGTCAGAGCTCCCTGAGAGTAGAAAGGACTCTTTTCTGGATTCCTTGCCTTACAACTCATGCCTAGCACCCTCAAGTAGGGAGTGTTCTACTTTCTACCATCTATATAGCAGAAAGAGAGTAACCAAAATGACAACTGGTTTTTCTCTTATCCTAACTACATGAACTATGGGTGCCTTTGCGATCTAAGGCATCTATGAAAGTTTTTGTTGTTTTAGAAAAGGAGAGTGGTTACAACTTTCTCATTTTGTCAAATGAGGAGATGGAATTAGGGGAGCTCTTTGGCTTCTTTAAAATTCTGTGATTTTTGATGTGAAACTCCTTGGACAGCTTCCCCTTCTCTCTCCAGTTTTTCTGCTATCTTTGGCCTCCATTCCCATGCCATTTACCCAGCACCAAAGTTTGATGGGTTTGCTCTCTGATTCATCCATGTCTTCATTTAATGTCTTTCTTCTGCTGCAGTTAAATTTGCTGCCTTACATTTATTTTCATCCACTCAACAAGTCATTATTGAATGCATATTATTTGCATAGTTCCAGGCTGAGGGATTCAACAGATTCATTTCTCTACAGGACCATACAGTCTAGTTAGGAAGATAAAATACAAAACTGTGAAGTACAAGGCAAGATGTAATTAAGTGCTAGAAGGGGGGGCCCAGTTAAACATTAAAGGGGTTATAAGAAGAAAGAGATCATTAGGGGCAAAAGTGGTAGTAGTAAGGTTGTGGAGGAAATAAGGTTTAAGTAGAACCATGAAGAATAAAGGTTTAGGCACAGAAAAAAAATAGAAAGGAATGATGAGGGTCAAGTGATAGCAAAATTAGAGATAGGTTTTAAGTGGCCAAAATACCTCAAGTTAGTCAGTTGACCAGATGATAAGTTGGAATGCAGTCTCCAGTGTAATGCTTCAGAGATCTGTTCTTGGCCTTGTGCTATTTAAAAGTTTGTCAGCTTTGCAGAACATTGGACCGAACATAGGTTGAGAGTTAATAGAAGAAAATGTAAAATATTGCATGTTCACAAGAAAAAAGGTGACATGGCAAGATGTAAGATGAGACAAAACTTTCGTCTGAAAAAAAAATTGGGGACATTGTATTTAGCAGGCTTAATATAAGGCAATCCTATGCTGTGACAACCAAAAACCTAAGGTGAGCTTGAGCTTTATGAAGAGAGGTTTCACCAATGGTTCCTCTGTGCTCTTCCCTAGACAGACATAATCTAGGGCTTGGGAGCACTTCTTGGCTCTACAATGAGGAAGGAGCACATTATTAAGCTGGAGAATGCTAAAAAAGAGACAGACAGCCAGGAGGGTTTGAGTCCAAACTATGTGAGGACCTGCTGAAAGAACTAGGTATCTGCAGTCTGGAAAACAGAGCTCTAGTGGGATAGGGAGCACTCTAGCTCTCTTACTTAAAGAGTTTCTTTCATGTTGTTAAAGATGGATCAGACTTCCCTAGGAGCTTCAGAACCATAAGCAGTGGACAAAAGAGGCATATTGCTGCTTAAAGTCGGGAAAGCTTTTCTAAAAGCATTGCTATCCCCAAGGGTAATGGGTAGTAGTCTGCCATAGGAACTTTGAACTCTCCCCATTGGACGGCTGAAGACAGAGGCTTGCTGGTCAGGGATTCTTGTGGGGAGTATATTATGGGTTGGATGAGGTGGAAACCAAAGTGTTTACTATGGTCCTGACAACAACCCTGTAAAGCAGGGTGCCCTTTTTTAGTTAAGAAAACTGAGGCAGGCAGCAATGAAGTGACTTGCCCACTCAGGGTCACACAGCTGAGACTGAACTTGATCTCAGGTCTTCCTGATTCCAGGGCCAACACTCTTATCCATTGTAGTGCCAAATTGCCTTAAAAAAAAAAAAAAAAACAAACCCAAGAGGAATGGCTAAACAAATTGTGGATTTATGATAGTGATGGAATACTATTGTGCTACAAGGAATGACGAACTGCTTGATTTTTATAAGAACTGGAAAGATAAGACCTACATGAACTGCTGCAGAGTGAAATGAGCAGAACCAGGAGAACATTATACAGAGAAACTAAAATGTTGTGGGACAATCAAATGTGATAGACTTTGCTACTAAAAGCAATGCAGTAATCCACTTCTGAGGATCTTTTGAGAAAGAATGCCATCCACATCTAGAGAAAGAGCTGTGGGAATAGAAATCCAGAAGAAAACGTATGATTTATCACTTGTTTATTTGAATATATGATTTGAGTTTTGGTTTTAAAAGATTACTCTATTACAAAAATGAATAATATGGAAATAGGTGATAATATATGTATAACAAATGAAATTGCTTGTCAACTCTAGGAGGGGGGAGGCAGACGACAAGAATCATGTAACCGTGGAAAAAAAATTAAAACAAACAAAAAAAGCAACCCAAGGGGGAAAAAAAGTAAGAACAGAAGCTTAGTGTAGAGACTGAGCTTAGCATCCCCAACATAAGCAAGAGATACCCAGCTTGGGGGAAGGGGATTGTTGGAAAGAAAGTTGGGCATACAATTCTGGCGAACCAGGAATAGTGCCTTCTGCCCACTTCCTGAGAGAGATGCAATGACCTCAAGGTGGAAGATGACATATAGTTTAGGACATAGTCAATGTGGACCTTTGTTGTGCTTAGCTCTGTGTATTTGTTATAAAGGATTGGATTTTCTTTTTTTTTTTTTCCCCAGTGGGGATGTATGGGAGGGAGAAAAAAATCTTAATCACTGAAAAATTAGAGAAAACTAAAAGAAAGTTGAATAAATAAGATAGGCCTAGATTATACAGAGACTGATTCAGGCTTTAGAATTTGGACTTCATCATCCTGTAGTAAGAAGGAAGTCACTGAAGAATTCTGAGCAAGAGGGTGACCTGATGAAGTTGTTTTAGAAAGCTTAACCTGGCAGTAGTATAGAGAAGGCATTCTGAAATCAAAGACCAACTAAAAGATTATTTTATTTAAGATCAAAGAATCTGTGCTAGGGTGGTAATTGTTGCTATTCAGTCATGTTTAATCTATGTGACACCAAGGACTTGTTCCGTGTTATTTTCTTGGAAGAAATACTGGTTGCCATTTATTTCTCCAGTGTGTCCCCTTTTTACAGATGAGGAACTGAAACAAATAGGAGTTAAATGACTTAACCAGAACCATACAGCTAGTGAGTATCTGAGGCTGGATTTGAATTCTGGTCCTCCTAACTCCACTCAGCACTCTATGCACTGCTCTACCTCCCTGCCCTTCTGTCCTAAAGAGTGGAGGTAATAAGAATGGAAAAGATGCATTACAAAAGGGCTTGATGACTACCTTGGATACTGAGGATAAAAGAGAGAAAATTCAAACATGATTCCAAAATGTCAAGACTGGGTGACTGAAGAAAATAGTGCTGCCATTTATAGAAACATCAGGAAGACGGTGAAGGAGGGAATCAATAGTGGCTGAGTTTTAAGACCCAAGCAGCTGAGCTTCAGTTCCTAGGAAACCTTATCAGAATTATTGGCAGCTGCTTGGGATATTGAGGCAGTATTTCACCAATCTGGGGATATTTTAGATGGAAACCTCTAAATCCTGGGGAGAGGGTACAGAATAGCTGCAATGATAGCAACCATACTGCCCTGCCCATCCATACATATGGCAGATAACAAAACCCACTTTGAAGGTGCTAAGGGATAAGTGTACAACCTTGCCATTTGTCCTGCTGCAGCATCCTCCTCTGTGTGTTTTCTCCTCCCATTAGAATGTGAGCTTGTTGGGGGCAGAGACTATCTCACTTTCCTATTCGTATTCCCAACACTTAAAAGTAATTCTCATATAGTAAGAGCTTAAATGCTTTTCCACTCATTGTTTATTCAGTCAGTCTGGAATATTTCTCTTGTGTCTTCCTTAGATTATAAACTTGGGTGACAGATAAGAAGTAGTGACAAGTAGCTTCCATATGGTAGGGACCAGGCTCCTAAGAAGATGACCAGGGTTGTTCAAAGAGCTTGACTTGGCTATTGTATAGCCTTGGGCAAGTCACTTAATCTCTTTGGGTCTGTTTCATCATTTATTAAAAAGGTTGTTGGATTAGATAATCTCCTAAGAATCCTTCTAGCTTTAAAAGCTGTGATTCCATTAGTAGAGGGGTCACTCTCTTGTAGCAATCCCAGACTCTCTTCAAGTATGAAAAAAGCCTCAGTCCCCTTTTCTCCCCGTTTGAAAATGTTTGGTTTTTCCCAGAGTTGAAGGGAACCTAGTATTGCCTTCACTAAAATCAGCAAGAGGCAGACTTTCCTTCTGGCCACTGCTTCTATTAACTGTTCCTGTGGAAACAGAGGAGGTCATGTTGCCCAAAATGGGTAAGTGCTTTTAACAGATAGAACCCTATCTGAAAAATGATGATTATTTTAAAGCACTTAGAGTGTGTTCCCATGGGAACAAGAACTCTTCTAGGCTTCAGTGATTACTAAGCTCCCTTGATTCTATTTTCCAAACTACCCAGAGGGTCTGAGGTCCAAAAGGGTTTCCAGTATCAGTGGCAATAGGTTTAAAAAAAAAAAAAAAAGATCATAGAAAATCCCATTGTGCCTTCACACTTTGTCCCCTTTCTAGCCTCCTCTAGGCTTAGCCTTACGCACAGTGCCTAAACAGTCCTCCTAACCTCTTCTCTCAGGGCTCCCTCAGGAGATCAACAGCTCTCCAGAATCATCTGGGAAGCTGAGTCAAACCAGAGAGAGCCTTGGTGTAGTATGTGTTTAAACCCTTCACCAAGCAGGAGAATCTCGTGGACTTGAAAGAAGAGGAGCCCAGGGCTTGTGGAGTTGAGTATAATAGTGTTGCCACTTCCTGTCCAGTGGTGCCCTCCAGACTTCTCCTGTACAAGAAACAATCGAATAAGTCCCTGCCCACCCGTTTCGACTATGCAGGCAGATTCCTGCTGAATTGGAAGACAGCTGGTACCTCCCTCATCTTCAGAGCTGGCCTGGCCGTGAAAGGGCAGTTCCCCAAGAGGCCTGTCCTCCGGACGGCTCTGCGCACACGCCTCCTCCATCCCCCAGGTGCAGAGGATGTCGGGGCACCCTTCTCAGCAGAGCGCTGAGCATGGGGATTTTCCAACACTGGAGTGGCTCCAGCGCCCTTCTGCCAAAAGGGTCATTCACCATCTGTGTTGGCAGGACGCGTCTCCACAGCACCACTTGGGTGTTCCATTGTCAAGAGTCAGAAGTGTGCGCCGTCCCTCCGTCCAGCCTCTCCTCCAGGGTCTCCCTGGGGCTGTTGTGCCGAGCGAGGCTTCTCTTGGGTTTCAGTGTGTGCAGCCTTGTTTGGGTGGAGCCCGGCTCTGTTCGCAGCGGCGCTGGTCATGTCTGGCCCGCCGTGCTGCCAAAGGCAAGGAGCTGGCCGCTTCTGCGAGCAAAGCAGAGCTGTGTTGCTGGGGTGGGGTGCGAGCGAACACCACTCTCTTCCTACTGTGTTTTCAGGAAATGTCTATAGAACAGCTGTAAGTGTGAATGAAGTCAAAAGAATGCATCCGCGCCCTCCCTCCTCTGGGGCTCCGTCTGAGATTCACACCCCGACTGTTCTCTTTGGACTTCAGTGGGATACTAGTTCATAGTTGAGACCCTGCCTGTCCTGGAAGGGGGAGCTTGACCTTTTCCAAGGCAACCTAGGCCTCAGTTTTCAATGTTCCCCACTTCTGTCCCTGAATCCTTAAGGGCTTGGGGGGGGGTGTATACGACTGAGGGGGTACGCATGGGCTGTACATTTCTGTACCTGTGCATGGTGGGGGTAAGTGGGGAAAGGAGTATGTGCCCTGGGAGAAAGAGGTAACACCAAGATGACAATTTTCCTTTTCCCAGCCAGAGGAATCTACTTCAGTGGAAGTAGCAGCAGAGGCATTTTTTGGTGAAATGAGTCAGGGCTGGGATAGAAGCCTCCCAATTTTCTTGACTCTTTGTGCCCCTACTAAAACCTTGCCCCTTGGCAGCCACAGGTTGTGAGCCATATGGCCTCAGAAATCACAGCCAGAGTCCCCTGAGTGGCATTATTTAGCTGTGGCAAAGCTATCCAACCCTTGGTCTATTTGCCACTGACCAGGGTGACAGCTGAGCCTGTGTGTGTGTGTGTGTGTGTGTGTGTGTGTGTGTGTGTGTGTGTGTGTGTGTGTGTGTGTGTGTGTGTGNGAGCCTGTGTGTGTGTGTGTGTGTGTGTGTGTGTGTGTGTGTGTGTGTGTGTGTGTGGCCTGAGCCAGGGAGGAGCCTCCCACCAGAGCCCTGGGGAAACCCTTAAAGCAGCCAGATTTGCCAGCCCTGCTTATACCTTCAGGGCTGTGGTATAACAGCCAGCCCTAGTGTGGCAGTATTGTTTAATGTGAGCCGAATTGCCTTCTTCCTCCCCACCCTCTCTGTTTAAGGGAATTTGGAGGCCCCCCCAGTAGTCAAAGAGCCGGCACTTGGAGAGAGTGTGGCTTCCTGCCCATTCTGCCGTGCTAGGAGCCAGGACCACCTCCTATCTCTACCCACCTACCCTCTGCCCTCTGCCTCCTGTTGTGAGGTTTCAGATTGCATCAGACTGGGACACAGCTATCCTCCAGGTTATCTGCCCAGATAAACACTTACTGTTTATAGGGAAGTGTTTCAGCTGCTCAGACTGATCCCAGTGGTAAGAGCTACTAATTTCTTGAGGTTTTAAGCCAATTTAAGGCTAACATCCAGACCCAAAGCCACTGGGTTTAGGGGGCTATTGGCACTGGGCAGGTTAGGAGTGAGCACAGTTTTACAGGTTGATTTTGCTAATATTTGTCCTAGTCAGAGTCTGGGAAGGTCCCTCTCAGGGCCCATGCCTGCAGCATCTACGTGGTAAAGATATAAACTTCTTCAAATGAGTCTTGGGAAGAGAGAGCTCTGTGTCACAAGCACTGATTACATCGTATCAGAATTTCTGGAGCAACTGCTTTCTGTTAGGAGATTCAGCCTCCTTGCCACATTCCATAAAAATGAGCTATAAAATCGTTGTCTCTAGTCGTTTCATATATGCCAGGATTTATATAGCTTAGTAAAGCAGTCACCTTGGGAGGCCTCTACTTACTCCAGTGATGCCCCCATGGCACCAAACATTTTTTGAGCTTCTCTTTTGGTACTGCTTTCAGCTCTGAAGTACATTTTTTAAAAATACATTTTATGGGTCAGCTAGATGGCTCAGTAGATAGAGAACCAGGCCAAGAAATGGAACATCTTGAGTTCAAATGGTGGTCTCAGACATTTCCAAGTTGTATGACCCTGGGCAAGTCACTTAACTGCAATTACCCATCCCCTACCACTCCTCTGCCTTGGACCTGATACTAACAACTTTAGGACAGAAGGTAAGGATTTTAAGAAGGAAAAAAATACATTTCTTTTGTGCCTTTTATCTGTCTATCCATTTTGGCCAGGATCAAATGAGATAATGTATGTAAATTGACTTGCAAACCTTAAAGTGTCCTGTAAAGTGTCTGGGCATTTTCACTGCCTGTCCCCCAGGCCTACAAGGGCTCTCTCCGGTCATTTTCTTTAAGGCCCAGTTAAAATCTCACCTGTTAGAGGACTCCTCTCTCAACCCCTCTTGATTCTAGTGCCTTCCCTTTATCAGTTTTCCTTTTTATCCTATACATAGCTTGCTTATTTGTTGGCATGTTGTCTCTTCTATTAGCCTGGAAACGTTTCTGTCCCCAGCTCTAAACACAGTTCCTGGCCTAATAAATGCTTACTTGACTGTTTTGAGGGCAAAGACCCTTCTCTTAAGATTGAACCCTCTTGTAACAAAAGAAAACAATTGGGCAGAAAATACCTAATACTGATTCCCTCTTGAGAGCGCAGACTTCCTGTTAGTCTTCCTACTCTCGGCCCTGAGGAGGGTGCTGTCCATTCTCCAGGACCATCCTAAGTTTTTCATGTACTCAAAAAGTTCAGCTTGCTTCAAGGGATCTTTTTGTTTGTTTTTATGGTCACCACTTATCCTTTTATTTTGGTCTTACTTACTTCATTTTGGACTGATTCATGTAACTTTTCCCATGTTTCTCAAATTCCTCATATTTGCTATTTTTTACTGCATGGTAGTATTTCACCATATGCATTCACATTGAGGCAGCTAGGTGGTACAGTTGTTGGTCTTAGAACTTGAAAGACCCACATTCAAAACCTGCCTAATTCATTTCCTAGCTGTGTGATCTTGGACTTAGCCCTTTTTTGCTTCAGTTTTCTCATTTGGTTGTGAAATGAGAAGTATAATAGTACCTACCTCACCAGCTCACATGAGATGATATATGTAAAACATTTTGCAAACTTTAACCCATAGTGGCTTTTTATTAGTAGTAATAGTAATTTTTCAGTCTGGAATGGAAATTCCCTTGTTTCTAGTTCTTTGCTATCACAAAGAGTACTACTGCTATGAATATTTTGGTATATAGTAGGGCCCCCCTTGGGGAGCTACGAGGTATAAGTAGATATAAGTGCTGGACCTGAAGTCAGAAATTCAGATTCATCGTCCTGAGTTCAAATCTGGCTTCAGAGATTTACCAGCTGTGTGACCATGGGCAAGTCACTTTACCCTTTTTGCCTCAGTTTCCTTATCTGGCAAACTTTGCCAAAAAAAAAAAAAACCTCAAAAAACTTAATTGGGTTAAGGAAGAGTCAGGCATGACTAAAAAAACAATTGAACAACAAAAGGGCCCCCTTATCCACTATTTCTCTTTCCACGGTTTCCACAGTTTCAGTTATAGGGTTAACCTGAGTTGCTGGAGGTCCACCCACAAAGCAGTGGAAAGCCCACCTGTGGCAGCAGTGGTGGTCTCACCTCCCAGAGATGGTCTCTTCTGCTTCTACTCTTACATTAAAAAAAATATATATATATATATTTATATATATTATATTTTTTTTTTTGCAGGGGGGCTGGGGGTATGGAGTGTTCTAGCCAAGTTGGGACAGGAGTGGAAAAAGAGAGCATATATTTCTTGGGTCAGCTAGTGCTTGGTTCCACCCATCTGAGCTAGATCTTAGAATGTATTCCCCTCAGATAACAAGGCCCTGCTATATATTGGACCCTCTTTTCTGCCTTTGACTTTCTCAGTCTACCTGTCTTTGGAATAGTTTCAGTGGTGCCTGTTTTTTGTTCCTTTAGGCTGGTTTCGATTTTTGGCAATAGCCAAAGCCTTTTGAAGCCAATACTCATGAATAAAGTCAGTGTTGGTGCTGACTAGTAGTTTGAGATTTTTTTCAAAGTATGATAATGAAGTAATAAGGTGGATTTTCTCATGTGGTTAAGTTCCATGGGCAGCTTTAAAAGACAAATTCTACAATCAGTGCCCACTTCACTGGGATGTAAAAGGCAAAGCCTCCCTAGAGGACTAATATGAAGGACAACACTTATTTGGACATGTGAATTCTAGTATGTTTGTTGAAAAAGTCAGTCTTGTAACTTTTTTGTTAAGCCTGGGTAATCTAAGAAGCTCATGGGTGGCCCCAATCTCCAGGGCTCTCATTTCAGCATTGTAACCTGGAGGCCCTCCTCAGACTGTGATTGGTAACTGCAGCTCAGCAGCTCAAAAACCTGTAGTGAAGGTGATGATTACTAAGCTGCTAGTCTACTTCACTGTCCAGTTTGTAGTGATATCACATGACTTCGTAACAGGCAATTGGAATCAGACCCATTCTGTGGCCAAAACACAGAATTTAAGTCTATCCATTTTATATAGTCAGTAGTACATTGATGACTGGAGTCTGTGGTTGGATCCTAGATGAAAGTCATCAGTATTTTCAGTTCAGAATTCAGCTATAAGCCAGGGGTCCCAAGGAGAAGTCCATGGGTCTTGAAACCAAGGCTCTTTCCCTGGACAGAGAGACCTGCTTTTTTCCTTTGTTTTGTGTGGTTCCAGTACAGGCTGGGCTCCTTAGCAACTTCTAAGGCAAAAAGTACAACTGTGTGATTAGAATCAGTGGCACATTATAAAGGTTGGAGCTTCCTAACCCTAGATTTATTTAAAGTAGTTGAAACCAAGTGAACTGTTTTGATTTTCAAATTTCTTATCCTCCATTCCTTGACAAAAAAGGACAGAAAATGATCAGATGCTCATTATCCTAGTGTGACCGTGAACTTGGGAAACAGATCTGTAGAGTAAGACCCTGCAAAAGTGTGGATTTTTTGGCAAGGAAACTCAATTAAGAATAGGACTACAAAGAGCCTAAACTTTCATAATAAGAATACCCCCCCACACCCTACCCTGGATCTGCCTTCATATCTAGGCCTTAGGGTCATCCATACCACTCCAGGGCTCAATCTGCTTGGAAGACTTTGGCACCCCTCTAAGAGATTTAAATGACAGACAGACATATAGAGATTTGTAAATATGTACTCTGTGCCAGCTTAGCCACAGAGAAGATACTGCAATTGTGGTCCAAGGAAGTTTAAATATTTGTGGTCAAACTTAAAATTCAACATAAAACTCTCATCTGTGATGGAAACTTTCCAGAAACTGCATGGAAGGACGCACAAGCTGTGTAAACTCTTAAGGGCTTCTCCTTCCACAGCAGTACTACAAGGTTGAGCCAGAATGGTATCACTCTGGTTCTCTTTTCTCCTTCACATTGTTTAAATGACCAGTTCTTCGAAAAGGAAAATGCCCCCCACATCTTTGTTTACTCCACCAAAACTCTACCTGGGGAAAAGCACAGTTTTGTGCTATTAATCCTTTCACTGGTTGAGCACTACCCCTTTGAGACTTATAAAGCTGCACTGGGGAAAGTTCCAGAGAATATGATGGAGGTAGGAAGCTGTTGTATCTCATTCCCCTGCAAGATAAATTAGATAGAACTTCAGACCTTGAGATCAGCCCAACACATCTGAAATATCTTACTTTCTGTTCTAGCTTACTATAGCTGGTTTTGCCCCTAATTAAAGAAACTCTAAAGCAAAAAAAAGCACTTTAGGATTCCTTAAAACAATTTCTTCCATAGCATCTGGGTCCACATAGAATTGGAATTTTCTCTTAATTAACAAAATAAAAATACTTAGTTTAAAAATTACTATATCCCTTTTTCTCCATCTTTCCTCCCTTTTATGGCTAAAGTCCTTGAGAAGACCATCTACAATATATGCTTCTACCTCCTCTCCTCTCACTCTTTTTAAATCTTTTCAGTCTAGTCTGACTTCCAAACTCATTAAACTGAAACTACTCTCTCCAAGTTACTAATGATCTCCTGGTTGCCAAAGTGAATTGCTTTTTTTCATTCCTTATCCTTGACTTCCTGCAGTCTTTGACACTGTATGTTGATCAAGCACTCTCTTCTCCCTAGGTTTTTGTGACACTGCTCTCTCTGGTCTCCTATCTTTCTGACTACTACTCTTTTCTCCTTTGCTGGACTTTGATCTGTAATCATGCTTGAGAACACTGGGGGTCCTCCAAGGTTCTGTCCTGGGCCCTCTAGACTTGGTCTTGGTTTTCACTTGGTGAGTTCATGAGCTCCCATGGTGGCAAGTGAACATCTGCAGACAACTCAGATCTACTTGTCTAGCCCTAACCTCTCTCCCAGCGTCTATTCTCACATCTCCACCTGCCTTTTAGGCATCTCAGCCTAGCTGTCTTTATAAACATCTTCAATTCAACATGCTCCAAATTGAAGTCATTATCTCTTCTTCCTAACTTCTTCCCCATTACTGTCCAGGGTACCAGAATCCTCCCAGTTATCCAGGTTCCCAACCTCAGCATCACCCTCCACTCCTCATTCTCAAGCCCCAGGGATCCAGTGAGTGACTTAAGTCCTTTCATTTCTGCCTTTGAAATATCTCTTGTATACACCCCTCTTCTCTCCTCAGCTGTCAAATGGATCTTCCTAAAACCCAGCTCTTTCTCTCGGTGTCTCCCTGTCTCTCTTTCCCTTCCACCCATGCCCCCTCCTCACCATTGCCCCCCCCAAGTAAAATATAAAATCCTTTGTCTTTCAAATCCCTTCATAACCTGTCCCTTTCTTCCTTTCTAGTCTTTAGAGCTGTGATCTGGGCGCACTGGCCCCCTTGGTGTTCCTTACCCACCACACCCCATCTCCTGACTCTGAACATTTTCCCTGGCTACCCCCCATGCCTTGAATATGCATCCTTCCTCCCATCTCCTGGCTTCCCTGTCTCCCTCCAAGTCTGCAAGAAAGTTTTCCCAGGTCTCCTACACCTTTAGGCTGATCTCCAGTCTACCCTTTATGTATCTTCTTCATACAGAGCTGTATGCATGTCGCCTCCTCCATCAGACTGTGAGCTCCTTGAGAGCAAAGACCCTGTTGAGGACGTGATTACTTTGTGTGTAAACATCTTTGACAGATGCTCTAACCCTTTCTACACATCATGCATAGTGGTTGTCCTTTGATTTACAAGTGAACCTCCTTTGCATAACCTATTACAGTTCAAATTTTGAACTTCTTAGACCTAGGTCTGCTTAAAGCCTTTGCTGAATGGCCCCATTCAAGATTTTCTTGGCAAAGATACTGAAGTGGTTTACCTTTTCCTTCCTTTTCCAACTTATTTTTTTACAGATGAGGAAACTAAGGCAAACAAGGTTAAATGACTTGCCCAAAGGCTCACAGCTAGTATCTTGAGACCAGTTCAAAACTCAGACCTTCCTGACTGGTGCTCTAACCACTGTGCCACATTCCAACCATCAACATCTATGTCCACCATTTTGCTGATCAGCTTCAGTGCTGTTACATTTGAATGCATAGTAATCTGCTGACTAGAGTCTTGCCATCATCTATCGATTATCATGCCCAGCCTGTGGCCTTCTGAGTGCTTCACTGATTTCCCACTGAATGCACATGACCTCCTCACTTTCTCACATACATCCACGTCTGTCTTTCTGTGTCACTAATTCCTTCACCCACCTACTTCCAGTAGAATGCAAGCTCTTTGAAGGCAGATACTATTTTTCTTTTGTGGAAATGTTCTGCTTTGCCTGATGAGAATGAGAGGGAGGATGTGTTGAGAGGTGACTCACCCAACTTTACAAAGAAATGTAACTCTTAGGGCATGTTTCCCCATCGAGTGAATGCTTAGGAACTAGCCCTACATGCTGGATCTTCAGCTAGGCACCAAACCCTCTGGGTCTCCCATGGAGCCTGCCATCCTTCTTGTTTTGCGGTAGTGTGAGTATCACTAGCCAGGGTGCTCCCTGGAGAGCAGAAATCTTTGACTGTGGGCCAGCATTCCTGGTTAGGCTGATATGACTTCAGGCCCAGGGTACTTGTACTGCAAAGTGGTTCACAATATATTGTGTGCATAAGCACTGCTTCTGGGACCAGGTGTCTCCTGATCCCTGTCTTCCAGGATGTCCTTGTCTTGTTGAGTTTGGTGATCCCAAAGGACCAGAAATACAGTCTCTTTAAAAAGTTTTAAATCCTTGCCTCTTCTATCTTAGAATTGATGTTAGATATTAGAGCTAGGCAGTGGGGGTTAGGTGACTTACCCAGGGTCACACAACTGGGAAGTGTCTGAGGCCACATTCGAATCCAGTTCTTCCCCTTCCTAGGCCTGACTACCCACTGAGCCACCTCGCTATTCTCAGAAATATATTCTTACAACTTCTTACATCTTTTTTCTCATCCTATAACAATATTGTGCAGAGAATATTATGATCAGTCATGCATACCTGCATTATTCTGTTGGTGATAGGAAATGGGTCAGACAGGAGGACACCAACAGCTCTGATGAAGCCATACCCAAATTACAAGCCCCAACCAAAATTATGCCCTTGAGATCTCATTCATGATCTAATCTAGTCACTTGAAACTTCAGAGAAGTTAGATTACAGCAGTCCAACTAGGGATTTTCTTCCTTAGGTTTCTGATATCTTGATGGATCATTTCCCCATAGTCTTTGTTTTCTGTTGTCCATGAGTGTCCTTTCATGTCATTCACCATCTCTATCTATGCCTCTAAGCCATCTTCCTTAACCTGGGAAAAGGAAATTTCTTCTTAAATTTGTATTTTTTTACTTTATTTCAGCTTTAGCAAGAAAATAGAAAGATAGCTGTTCAGATCCCTCTTGGGCTAAAAAATGTGTCATCCCAGGGGGCAGCTGGGTAGCTCAGTGGATGGAGAGTCAGGCCTAGAGACGGGAGGTCCTGGGTTCAAATCCGACCTCAGAGACTTCCCAGCTGTGTGACCCTGGGCAAGTCACTTGACCCCCATTGCCCACCCTTACCACTCTTCCACCTAGGAACCAATACACAGAAGTTAAGGGTTTAAAAAAAAAAGTGTCATCCCATGGTCTCCTTCAAACAGGGGATGATTGGCCCTTTGGGGGAATAGAAAGTTAATACTCAGCTAAGAGACACTGTCCTTTTGGCCATCCCTAACACCAGGCTCACCACTTTGGGACATAGTGTCTTTCTGTTGTCCCATGCCGCCTGCTTCTTTCTCTCTGGTCCCCTATATTGGCTGCTTTGTTTATTTTTTCCATGTCCTTTCCCTCCCCCCATTTCCAGATTTAATGACCAAAGTTACGAACCAGTCTATCTTTCTGAGACTCTAGGATATTTTTGTTCACAGCTCCCTCAGAGTCCATCAACTTTGAGCAGAAAGTCCTGCTGGTTGGGATTTAGACTATGTCTTGAACACAGTCATCCTTCAGCGGCTAGCAAATAGCTCTCACTCTGATTTACAAGTCAGAACCTGGAGCCTGTTACCTCGCACCCTCCATTTCCCACAGAAGACAGAGAGCACTTTGCAGTTGGCATTCCTCCCCCTCTCTTTATGGCCTGGAGATCCGACAGAAAATGGCAGTCCCATCTGTGCTTTGGATGTTGGTTCGAGTTCTTACCAAACCTCTTTTTGAACTCCTGGAAAGGCCGAGGCCTCAACCCTACCTGACCTGAAGGACAGCATTCCCAGCTGTCAGCACATCCCTGGGAAGGGGGTGAACTTCAGGCCCCTGTTATAAATCCTGCAGATGAGAGAGAACCCAGAGACTCACTTTTTCTTTCCTGTCAGCAGGGACGCGTAAAGTTTCCTGTCTCCCTTGTCATCAGCCTGAGGACACTGTTGTCTGTATCTCCCAACCTTGTCCAACAGGTCTGTGAGCTTCTGCCCCTCTCATTATTCCATTTGCACCCTATGGGTTCTTTTTCCTTTTCATAATCAAGAAACTATGAAAAGGGGCTGATTCTGCTTTCTGACCAGGCAGCTCTCCTTGGGCCGAGGATCTGTTTTTGCAGTTTGAAACAAGCAATGAATCTCTGCATCTTCCAGCTAATTGACCAGTTTCCTTGCTACTTACTTCCTTTCAGTCTGTCAGATCATAGTGGAAGGGAAGTAAATTTGGCCTACCCCATTCTGGAGGAAGGAGTACCTTTTCCCTTAATAAGTAGATCTCCTTTGGGAGACTCCCTTCACCAAAGAGCATATTGACACCTTTCTTATCTATTTGAACTCCAGTACCTGCCAGATGCAGAATGCTAGACCACATAAAGGGAAATCTACTTTCAGCCAGACTGGGAAGGGGATACTCCTGTACCTGGGGCAGTGCCTTTGAATAAGAAAGGACCTCCCCCAGAAGCATCCTGGTTTCTTTGGGTCATATTTTATTCCGTTTACAATGCTCTGCTGTCCAGATAGTTGTACTTTCTCAAAAAAGGGTCAAAAAGTGTAAAGATTTGCCTTGGCTTTTATAGAAAGGGGGAAATGCTGTTCAGCTCTGCTTATCACCATCTTAAACTTCTGTGATGGATTTTCTTGCATTTTCAGGAGGTTGTGTTCTCTGGGTATTTCTCTATTCCACCTAGAACAATACTTTCGTTCTCATTTGTGGATTTTCTTTGTGCTAGAGAGCCAGCTGCCTCAAGAGAAAGATAGTAATGCTCTCTTTGTAAAGTGGGGAATGCTAAGGGCAAGATTTAGGTTTAGAGGACTTGAGTTGGAATCCCCTTTCTGCTGCTGACCAACTAGAGCAGTGATTCCCAAAGTGGGCGCCACCGCCCCCTGGTGGGTGCTGCAGCGATCCAGTGGAGCGGTGATGGCCACAGGTGCATTTATCTTTCCTATTAATTGCTATTAAAATTTAAAAAAAATTAATTTCCAGGGGGCTGAGTAATATTTTTTCCGTAAAGGCCAAAAAAGTTTGGGAACCATTGCTCTAGAGGATACTGAGCAAGTCTTTCACCCTTGTGGGCTCCAGGATCTTTATCTGAGGAGGTTGTTTCTTTACAACACAAAAGATACTGCTCCTCTTAACATTTTGTGAGAGCAAAGGCCTGGGAACAAGGTGAATGTCTCAAGATAGAGGAATGGTTCAACACATTGTTATATTTGAATTACCTTAAGAGGAGACAGATATGAAGAATTCACAGAAGCATAGGCGGATCTAGAAGAAAAGATAGAATAAACTAAGGAAACCAGAACAGGATGCATAATAACGCTAACACTATATGTATTATCAATGCTATACAATTATTATGACCAATTCACCACCACCACCACCCAAGAGAAAGAGTGAGAAGAAGATCTCTTGACATTTTAGAAGTGAGATATGATCAATATAGAATATTACCTGGACAGGTCGATGGCACAGTGGATAAAGTATCACACCTGGCATTGGGAGGACCTGGCTTCAGTCTGGGCTTAGCCATGTCCTAGCTATGTGACCTTGGGCAAGTAACTTTAACCTCATTTGTCTAGCTCTTGCTCTTCTGTCTTAGAGTTGCTATTAAGACAGAACATAAGGGTTTAAAAAAAAAAAAAAGATGATTACCTAGAAGGTTGTTGGTTAATTTGGCTAAAGTATTTCTCTCTTTTTTTTAATCTTCGTTACAAGAGATCATTCACAGATACGAGAGGATTAATATTTTGAAATGAAGGCAGTGAAATCAACAAAAATAAGATAACCATTTTAAAATGAAGAGGTTGAATTAATGGTATCATTGAACTCTGAGTCTTGGATCTGGAGACCTTATAGGGTTATCATGAGAAAAACTGTGTAAACTTCAGAGCACCCTATAAATGTCCTTTACTGTTCTTATCAACATCCAGATGGAATGGCCATCTCAAGGAGAGGCCTATTTCCCTTGGATCTCCCCATACCAGGAAAGTCAGTGTCACTGTATACCAACATTCTCAACATGTAACCTTAAGGGAATGAAGAATGAGATAGATTTTTTTTTGGACATGGCCAATGTGGAAATATGTTCAACTATACATGTTTGTAAATCTTTGTGTGTGTGAACTTGAAGTATAACTGGCAGACTGAGCCCAGTGATCCATCTTTTTTGTTCAAAACCACCTAGGCTCTGTCCCAGAAGGCCTTCCCCTACTAATTTTGCAGACCCTATCATCTGAGGCAATCAGCCAGAAATAAGATTACAAGAATTTGTGACCTTAGTAGTCAAAAGTGTGTACATAATGTCTTGTTACTGTTGTCCAACAGTCTTCAAGCTTCCATAATACCCACTTTGCCATTAGGTCTCTGGGACCTGGGTGATAGACATGGCTTATAACCCTGAATTGGCCTGGAGGCAGTAGAGAAATGGGCTGGAATTGATGACCTGGCAACAAAAAAGAAACAAATCTATCCTAGCAACAAGGTAGGAACCAGAGCCAGCAACTCTGTATGTACTTCAATCTTCTCCATTTGCTGGAAACAAGCTGGGCAGGGAAGCCGACAAGATTCTTCAGAACACTAAACAGGTGATTAAAACATCAGTACAAGTCTTTCCAAGCTGCTCAGAAAGCCAAAAACTCCGTTTGGACACCATCAAGAATTTTCCTCTCTGGAGCTGTATAACCTGGTCCACTGCTTCTGTCTCCTGCTTCTGTGGCCAGATGGGGAGCTCTGTGCTAATGATTCCATAAAACCCTCCAAGTTATCCTGAGTGTATTATCATATGAAGAGAACTTATACTGTATTTTTCCATCAGGGATTGTCTCCCAGCCCCTCACTAGATCAAATGCTGGATCTTCAACCAACAAAAAATGTCTTGGGCTGACTAACCCCTGGCCCTGTTTCTTCTGGAGGGACTTAGCTCCAGCTCTAGCCAAGTAGTGAGGCTTTTGTTCGTTCTCTCACTTCCAACATGGCTGCCCAGAGTCTGCTGTTATGAAACACACAAGATCCAGGAGGCAGTTGGTCAGTAATGGTGGGGTTCTTAGCAGGCCTTGAATGCATGACCAGACAGAGCTAGCTATTTTGCCCAGTAATATTTACTAATCTTTTGGGTAAAACTTTTTGAGTGGACGAGTCAAAGTTGAAACCATCACTTTCTCAGACCCAGAACTTTCAAAAAGACAAAGCAATATCTATGTTAGTTGGTATTTTACAAGCCTCCATCTTTTTGTTAACTTTGAGGCATTGGTAGTAGAATTTATGATTTAGGGACCTTAAGTCCCTTATAATTCATCATTACATGTCCACCTTGAGCTCAGAACATTTCTTCCATCTTTGTGTCCCTTATAGAGGCAGTTTTGCTTTCTCTCTTCCTGGATGATTTTCTCATCTTTGATCCCATGTATCTTTGATGCTTTGAAGTACTGAGACTTCCACTCTTTTCCACCAGCAGTTTGTGGGAAGTACTTTGTACCCTCCCTCTGGGCAACTGCACAAAAGAAAGTTTTCTCCAGAGAGAGTGTCAGGTAAACTCAGGGCTGGGCTCCTGCATCGCTTGATTTGAAGCCACAAACATTGCAGCCAGCTAGCCAAAGGAGAAGATCCACTGTTGCCCACATTTTAAGGGTGGGCATTTTTTGGCAGGACAAAGCAGAATGCAAAGCTAAAAGCAACATCTTTCAAAGAGACTGTTGGTACTTTCTTTTCTTTTTAAGAAGAGAAAAAAGTTTGTATCGATACCTTTTGTTTTTATATCACATTTCCCAGTATGTTCTTCCTCTGCCTTCTCCAAGAAGGCCATGAGCTGTCCCTTATGACAGAGAATTTAGAGGAGGGTAAAAACATTTAACAAAACTAACCGACACAGTAAGCCAGTTAAATATTACAATGTGATGTTCCACAGCTCTTGTCCCCCGCCTCCTTAAAGAAGGGAAGCTGGGATCATTCTCATGTCACTACTTCGGAGTCAAGCTTGGTCAGTGTCATTTCATAGGCTCTGGTTTCCATTGTTTGGTTACTGTTGTCCTGTCCATTTACATTGTTGTCATTATTTTTATGTATTGTTTTCAGGTTCTGCTTACTTCACTTTGCATCATTTCAAATGAGTCTTCTCATGCTTCTTTATATTGAATCGGATTTGTCACTTCTTAAAGTCGTATTCCATTATATTCATAGTACTACAGTTCAGCCATTCCCCAACTGATGGACATCTATTTTATTTCTAGTTCTTTTCTGCCCTAAAAACTACAATTATAAATGCTTTGATGTAGTCAGAACCTTTTTAATCATTGACCTCTTTGGGATATAAGCCCAGCAATCTAATCTCTTAATCAAATGATATGGATATTTAAGCCATTCTCTTATCAAAATTCTGAAGTCTTTCCATAAGAGTTGAACCAGGTTGAGGTTCTACCAATACTATAAAATGGGCCTGTTTTTCTGCCAGTTCCATCATTTTGACTGTCCTCATCTTTTGTCATCTCTATGACAATTTGTAAGCTTGGAACCAAGCCTCAGGTTGTTTTAATTTCCATTTCTCTTGATTTTTAATGCTTTTGAGTACTATTTCATATGGCAAGAGTTTCATTGTTTCAATAACCATTTCATACCCTTGACCACTTAATCACTGAGGAATGGATTTTGTTCTTATATACTCCTGTTACTTCCTCTTGTCAGAAACATTTGAGGCAATAATTTTTTCCAGTCCACTGTTTTTCCTCTTCCTCTGTATTGTGTTAGCACTTTTCAGTGTCATATAATCAAAGTTGCCTCTTTTATTAATCATGAATACATATATTGTTTGTTTGGTCAAGAATTCTCCCAACTATCACTGTGAAAGACACCTGTTGTGATTCTCTTCATTTTGTTAGATGTGACTGTTCCCAGTAAAGCTTCAGAGCTAAGTATTTTCTGGGCTCAGTCAACCACATTTCTGAAATACTCATTGTATGCAGTTGTCTGATAGAGGATTATATAAAGAAATAGCAAAATGAATTTTAAAATTCTGGTCCCTGCCTTTGAAAAGCTGCAGGAAACAGCAAACTATCGTTAAAATGATTATTTTAAGCACAAATGAATAAATACAAATTAGTCATCAAAATTTAATAATGAATATAAAAGTAGAAATAAAAATTTCTTAACACTAATATATGTATTATATATAAACACATATATGTGTAAAGCCTGCTATCATATGCAGTGTTTTACACCCATGATTCGCCCCTTTTCCATGAAGTGTAAGGGGACATCCTTCTCATCTCCCTTTTTTTTGGAGCCAAGCTTGGTTATTACAATTATGCAGCATCCATTTTATTATTTTTTTTTTGTATTTTTTTTTAACCCTTGTACTTTGGTGTATTGTCTCATAGGTGGAAGAGTGGTAAGGGTGGGCAGTGGGGGTCAAGTGACTTGCCCAGGGTCACACAGCTGGGAAGTGGCTGAGGCCGGGTTTGAACCTAGGACCTCCCGTCTCTAGGCCTGACTCTTACTCTACTGAGCTACCCAGCTGCCCCCTTTATTATTTTTTATTATTATTATTTTGTCATCATAGTTCTTTCATTTACATGATTGTAGTGATTTTGTCTGTTGTTTTCCTGTTCTTCATTCCTCCAGTGCTTTCTTCAATATTCATCATGTTCATCACTTCCATCATAGTCATATTATTACATAAATTTGTTTACTCATTTGACAGTTGATATCTCCTTTGCTTCCAGCTCTTTGCTACCCAAAAAAGTGCTGTTATCCGTAATTTGGTGTATATTGGAACTTTTTGGTTTTTTGCCTTCTTCAGAATAGAATAGAATTTCTATCTTAAGGAATATGGCCATCTTCATCATCATCACTTTCTTTGCATAATCTCAGGTCCAAGCACCTTCTTTCATTAATTCAGCAAATATCAAGTGCCTACTGTGTACAGAGCACTAGTAAGGGTTGGGAAAGATAGTGATTTTAGATAAAATACAGTCCATGGCCTTAGAACTGCCTACATTATCATTTCTGATCAGTTTTTATAACAGTATAAGTTATATTAGTTCAGAGGAGGTTAATATAACCCCAGCAATGGAGCTTAAAACTGAAAGAGAGGTGCAATTAATTAGAGCAGGTTGAGAGTAATTAAGGAAGGTTTCCTGTAGAAACAGTTCTTGATCAAGGTTTATTTAATTAAAAAAAATTTTTTCTGCACTCAATAAAAATCCACTTTCTCTCCCTCCTACAACAAATTGCAGGAAGTAGTAATGTGCACTTAGAATTCCTGCTACTCATAGTAGTCCAACACCAACATGATGAACATGGTCTGACACCAAACCTTTAGTTTTTTAACAGTTTCTCTTTAATAGTACTTTACTAGTTGTGGCCATTTGGTAGTAGAACTTCCTCCTTGGCAGTGCTGTGGACCACAGATGTGGTGAGCATCACAGGGAGGGAGTACTCGGGAAGAGGTATCACATGTCTGCCTTGTCTGGAGGTGGCCACCAGACTGGGCAAAAGAGTTGGCCTAGAGCAGGTCAAAACTTCCATGCCCATCAGCTGGGAGATCAAACCTGCTGGTGGCCACTGGACTTCAGCCTGAGGGGGAGACTGAGAAACCCAGTCTCAAAAAAAAAAAACTCAAGCAAAATTAATTCCTGCATCAGCCATGTCCAGAAAAATCTGTCTCTATCTCTCTAATCCATCACCTTGAACAAGGTTTCTAGGAGTTGGTGTGCATAGATTGATTGATGAGGGGAATCATTCTAGAGCAGGAGGTTTCCTTATTAGTGTCATGGCCCCCTCCACTGGCGGGAAGTCTGATGATGAATGTGAAAAAATTAAAAGAATTTATGGGGGGCAGCTGGGTAGCTCAGTGGAGTGAGAGTCAGGCCTAGAGACAGGAGGTCCTAGGTTCAAACCCGGCCTCAGCCACTTCCCAGCTGTGTGACCCTGGGCAAGTCACTTGACCCCCATTGCCCACCCTTACCAATCTTCCACCTATGAGACAATACACCGAAGTACAAGGGTTTAAAAAAAAAATTAAAAAAAAAAAAGAAGAATTTATGGGGATTAGGACAGCAAATGGTTAATTGTGGGAATTAAGTGAACCATACTGACTCAGTTCTGAAACCAACTCAATTCCCTTTCTATTCAATTTTACGGCCTCATCCAAATTCTGTCTTTAGGAAAGTTTATACTTTTGTGGGAATAGGGAGAAAACCTTATTGTATTGTTTGAACCTAGTCCTGTGTGGCTGGAAAACTAGACCACCTGTATCTGCTGTTTAGAGACCCTTAATCAAGGACCTCAGTTATGATAACCAGGAAATGGTCAGATCCTGGGATTGATGGAAGGAATTTTCTCATAATTGTACATCTCAAACAACTCATGTGCCTTATCTGAAAACTCGCCCTATTCTGATCAATCAGTTATTGTCTCCAAATACTTGGGGAGAAGTAGACTAACTCTTTTCCCAAGTTGAGGGAATTGCACCTGTTCACATTTGGAAAGTTCCCAATTGTATCCTATTAGAAATTAGATTACCTAATGTTGTAGTGTTTCCTTTTAATTAATTGGTCTTATTTGATTCATTGTTTTTAATGTATAAAAGTTTGTCACACACACCCCCATCTTTGGGGTCTAGCTCTAAACTGAGGAAAGGGCTTGGTGTCCTGATTTGTTAGGCAATTAGCATGCATGGCTTAGTAAATCGATATGCTCAGAAGAACAAATCTTCATTTCCTTAGTCATTTCATCTTCTGCTTGTTACATGAAGAAGCCTAATAAAGCACCAACCCCTGCTCGGAATAAGATTTTTATATCTGTAGAATGCGCAAGAAAAGAACCAACTATATAAAAATAATTATTGAAAAAGAATATTTTTAAATTAAGAGCCCCTCTTCTAGGCAGCACAGAAGTGGAAATAAGCAAGTCTGCACTAAGGAGATCGGGTGCATGGGTGCCAGTCTGATGCTGCTGTCCCCTTTAATGGAGAATGGCAAGAAGTGAAGGTATTCCTTTAAAGGGAAACAATGGATAGAAGCTCCTTAAAGCAGGCCTTAGAGTTTACCTGCTAGGCACTGGAAAACTCATGCTTGCTCTGAGGACAGTGACTTGATCTAAATGGTATTTGCAGAAGAGGGTCCTTGCTTTGGTTTGTCTATGAGATAGATAGGTACTAGAGCAGTATCAGGCCATTCTGAAGTGGGACTGTGAAAGGTGCGCCTTCCTTTATCCCTCCTTGATGCTTTCAAGTCTCCTGTAGAGAGAAGCGTCTCAGATTCTGCCAAGGAATCCCCTGGAGAGGTTGCTCCTTATCGAACCCTTGTAGCAAACATGCCATTTGAGACTTCCCCATGTACTCACTCTATCCCTGGGATTCTTAAACTTGTTTGTGGTCCACAACACAAGTGGGTTGTGCCAAGGAGGAGTCTTTCCTACCAAATGGCCACAACTAAGAGATCATTCAGTTGAAGGGAAGCCTGGCCAATAGTCTAAGGGTCTCTAGAAGACAGAGTAGAGCCCTTAAGATTCAGTGCTCCATTCCCAGCACCTGCTGGCTATGCTGTAGTGAACACTGAGCCTGTGTGTGGGAGTTTGCAGATCAAGGCAGACTCTAGGGTGTTTTATCCCCAGGGGCTGAGCTTGTAGCCTCCCCTGCTGGTTTAGTCAGTGAGAGACCTAGCTCTTCTGTCCAAGGTTTCAGATTAGCTCATTCAAACTAGACCTGAATGTTTTGTGCTGGTAGTGCCAGCTGGGTGCTCCAGAGGACAGCATTCCTGCTGATCTGGGTAGCTACATGCATAGCCCTGTAGGGACAGCATTGTTGGCCTGTAGCCTGGGCTATGTGCAACCTGCCGTCAATGGCACATTGGCTGCTGGGAGGGCACCTTGGTGGCAGAGTCTGACAGAGCTCACAGCTTTCTAAGAGAGTTGGTTTTCATTTGTGGGCAAATGAGAAGAGCCAGCTAAAACCCACAGCCACTGCCCTGGGAAGCACTAGTCCTCCTGTCTGGCTTTATTGAGAATTTTCAAGATCATAAAATTCAGGTGGGTGGAAAATTCAGTGTTAGATTGCTCATCCTTGGCAGAGTTCTTACAGTTCTTTTTTGAGGATACATTTGGGATGGTCCCCCCATTTTTTAAGGAGGCAGAGAGGGGGGCTACCCTTCATGGTATGTAAGCAAAGGATTTATTTTCTGTCTTAATTTTAGTATCAGGTTTGTTCTGCAGTTAATGTCCTACAAAACTTGCCTGAACTTCTCCAGGATACATCCCCACTACTAGGCAGGAGGAGAGTTAGTAAAGCTTAGAGTGGTTACCTTCTCTGAGACCAAGACGAGGGGAGTGCTGGCAAGAGGCCGAGAGCTGTCTGGGATGCCTGCTTAGCAGTATGCCTTGAGCACCAGAGGGTGAAACAAATGCTTCAGCAGCTGTGGCAGCCAGATGAGCAACTCAGTACCGACCCCCCTTCCCTTCCACCCCAGGCTCAAAGCCAACTCTGTGCCTGCCTTCCTGCCTCTCTGGCTGGCCATGCCACCATGGGTCGGACTCTGGAACTAAAGGGAGAGTGTGAGGCGGGACTCCTAGCCCCCTTCCACATGACCACCTGAGCCCTAGCTCTAATGCATTCCTTCCTTCTTGCTTTGAATCTTCCTGGTAACCAAATGCAGGGGCCTTTTGTAAGGCATCTTCACCTAGTCATTTCCCTTTCCTTCTTCTTTCTCTGTGGATAGGAGACAAGATGAAAGGGTATTATGAGGGAGGAAAAGAGCATTCCGGGGGCAATTCCAGAAACCTGTATCCCAGAGGGTAAGGACCTTCAGTCTCATGCTGCCTTCCCAGGAGAAAAACATTCATTGAGCCCAAGAATTTACACTCCTGAGGTGTTGAACAAGGTTAGGATTCACAGCTAAAAACCATCTCCCTCAATCAGCTAACACAAGCCAGAGCGCCTGCCACATATCTATGGGGTGCTGAGTGGAGAAACCAGTGGACAACAGTAGCTGAGAGTGGCTGTCCCTGAAGGGAAATAGTATTGGCCTAGGCAGCCAATGCTCAGGCGCCGATCAGTCAAGAATCAGCAGAACCGTGGCACCTCTCTCTGAGCTCTCCTGCTCATTTGTTCTTCTCGGTCCTCCTCTGCTGTGTTCAGGGTAGCCCCCTTCTCCTCCCAACTGCCTCCCTCAGTTAGTTTTACACCCATTTCACTCTGTTTCAGATTAGACCCTTCTTTAGCCAGAGCAGTGCCTCCCGTTCCTTGCTTCCACTCCTTCTGCTCCCTATTGGGAAGCCTCTTCCCCAGGAATGTGCATCCACACAGGAGTAACCCATTTCCTTCATCCTCCCAACCCCGGAGGATTCCCTGCCTTTTGGAGTCTAACATTTCATTGGCAGACTCCTGTTCCAGCCGACCCACCCATGACCAGCACAGGGCGGTGCCTTCTGCTCTCCTCTGCAAAGTGTGAGCCTTATGAACTTCGTGGCTTCCAGTTTAAGAAAACATATTAATCTGAGTTGAATTCTTGTAGCTAGTCCTGTGGGCTTGGCCTATTAAAGATGATAATTAACCCATTGCTAATTGGTGTTTTAGAAGTTAGGCCAAGCAGCCCTGTATTTTACCAGCCTTGGCGCAGTAGGTTTGTAAGCTATTCTGAGGTTGCTTAATAGCTACGACGAGGCTTCACTTTCCTGCATGCCTCTTATTTGCTCTGAGGATATTCTGTAAAATTAACAAGCAGTAAATTTTGATTGAAGGTTTCAGCAAATGTGAGGATAATTGGCTCAACTTAGAGCAAGAAACAAGAAAGGTGACCTGTAAACTCTTTTGTTTGTGGGGGAAACCCCGCTGTGACTTCCTCCTTAATCAGAGAAGCAAAAGAAGGCTGACTTTTGCAGGGCTAAAAGGAACAGAGTTGGCCAGAATGTGGGAGCCCTGGCCGGCTCATGTTTGCCCTCTATGGCTCTATCGCTTCCAAAGGAACAAGGTGTTGAGCAGAACAGCGTTGGCTCCTAGAGGGCAGCTTGGCCCAGCTGCCTTCCTGCCCTTTCCTCCAGAGGTCGGCCAGCTGAACTGCAAGATGCTTCTTGAGTTCTGTTTCTACTTTTTTTTTTAAGCCCTCACCTTCTGTCACAGAATCAATACCAAGTATCAGTTCCAAGGCAGAAAAGTGGCAAGGGCTAGGCAGTGGGGGTTAAGTGACTTGCCCAGAGTCACATAGCTAGGAATCAAATTTGAACCCAGAACCTTCCATTTCTAGACCTGGCTCTCTACTTAGCCACCTAGCTGTGCCTCCATTGCCACTTCTTAATAGAGGGACCAGGTCCCAGGGGGACTTTTTCACTAGTGTGAAAGTCATTAGCAGGTTAACCCTTTCCCTGCAGTATTTCAGAAAGCTTCTGAGCATGTGGATCTCTGCTTTGCTCTACTGCTCGAGCATCTCCATACACGTTGGGAAAGGGAATGGGGAGAAGAAGCATTTATATAGTATCTGCTGTGTGCTAGGTGCTATCTACAAATATTATCTCACTAAATCCTCTCATCAGCCCTGGAAGTTAGTGCTTTTATTATCATCCCCATTTTATTGTTAAGGAAATTGATGCAAGCAGAGGTAAAGTGACTTGCCTAGGGTCACACTTCCCATCAGTGTTTGAGACTGAATCTGAACCCAGGTCTTCCTGACTCCAGACCTAGTGCTTTCTCTACTGGGCCACCAATTGCCTCTGTGCCTCCTAAGTACTGCTTTCCAAGGAGGGTGCTATTACCCTCCTTTAATAGTCTTCTCCCCAAAAACACTGATTTGTGAACTAAACTGCCTGTCCTCTTTTGTCTCCCTTGAGGAACTGAGCCCAGGTCAGAGTAGGCCACTGTCTCACTTCACCACATATTACTTTCAGTTTTTCTTTCTGAATGCTGTTTGCGTGTGTGCCTAGTCTGGATGCTAAATACAGTCCCACAGACCAAAGTTTCACTTCCATTGATGGGCTGAACTCACTACCCCATGGTAGTCATAGGGAAAAGGAATTCTCTTTCTCTGAACTCCTTCCATGGAATACTTCCCTGACCCAAACCCTCACTTTTCTTCTCACCAAAGCCAAGGAGATCGGTTTGGGGACATACACTTGGCGTGTGAGCCACTGAGCAGCTTTTCTGTTGTTGAATTATCCTGAGGTGGCCACTGAAGCTGGACACCCAGCGGGCTGCTTCCTCGGTCCCTACCACCTCCCTGCTGCAGCCAGGTAGCCCTGAAAAAGCTCCTTGAGGTTTTCACCTGGTTCTCCTGATGTACATTTTCTCTCCTCTCTTTCCCACCCTCATTCCATGGAGGACAAGCCTCAAGCTCTCCTTTTGGGCCTTCTGAGCCTTCCTACTTGCCTCCGAGCCACACCACTGTCCCTCAGAATAAACTTTGGCCGGCTGACTGACCTCCTTCCGGTTTTGCCAGTCTGTGGCTTGTGCCTATGCTGAGAAAGGGGATGGGGAGAAGCATTTATATAGTATGTGCTGTGTGCTAGACCCTGTTCTATTATCTTACTAGATCCTCACCACAGCCCTGGAAGTTAGTGCTTTTATTATCATCCCCATTTTATAGTTATGATAATTGATGCAAGCAGAAGTAAAGTGACTTGCCTAGGGTCACACTTCCCTCTCCTATTCCTCCTTTAAGCCCCAACTCCCTATAGAGCTTCTCTTCCAGAGACCTTTCCTGCTCCCCCAGAATTACCCCCCACCCACCTCTGCATATTCTGTCTCCTGAGTCAGACATATATCCCAAGAGGAGACTTAGCCCTGGGCCTGACAGCCTAGGAAGTGCCTAATAATTCATTAGGAAACAACTGCTCCCCCACGTGTGCATAGAGGGACCTGGCTTAGCCTGGCCCATTCTAAGGTGATGCTCTTACTTATCCAGACGTCCGTTTTCCAGCAAATAGAACCCTCCAGGCCAAAGAACCAAACCCCAAAGTAAATGAAGTGATGGGAAAATCTAGCATAAAGTGTATGTGCTTTGTGGGAAAAGCCCCATAGCAGCGTGATGTCTAGGATGGAATAGGTGTGGAGTCGGGGGTGTCTGCGGCTCTGTCCTCCCTGACACTTCATAAGGACACCGGCCACTTCCCTTCTGGAAGCCTCAGCATACCCATCTGTGCAATGGCTCTGACTGTGTAGCCAGCAAGGACTGTGAGGAAGCACTTGGCCGATGCTTTTCTGTCCCTCCCATTCACTGCCCATCTCTGAGATGCTGGCCTCTCCCGGAGCTGTGGGAGCGAGTCCCTCCCTGCTGAGCTTCCGTGTCCTGGAGCCGGAGCTCGCCTGGGACTTCGCTGTGCAGACCACTTGCCCATCTCTCTGTTTTTCATTGATATAGGACGGAAAAATGTGCTCATGAACAGAGCGATTGTGGGGATGATGTCAGAGGCCTCATCTGGACTCCTTCCTCGCCAGCAGCCCGGCTCACTTTAACCCTTCCCGCGCGTCCCTGATGCCTTGCGGGCCGGACTTCTCCCCAAGCCCCCGGGGTCAGCAGACTGTCCTGGCGGGAGAGCACGAGGCAGGCAGAAGGCCTTGATGGTAGCTCATTTCTGCCCCGGAGGCACCGAGGCTCTCCGCCTTGATTTCCTCATCTGCTCAGAGAGAAAGGAATTAGCGAGCGCCCGTGTGCCATAAACAGCTTCAGGTTTGTGAAGCGCTTTGTGAACATCCCCCTGCAAGGCAGGGGCGCAAGGAGTGTGGCTGACACCCCAGTGCTGAGGCCCGTCTGCCCCGAGGGGAGAGCCGGGGGAGCTCCTGGGATCACACCACTGAGTTTCTGTGCTTTCCCCAGAGCCCCCCAGCCGGCCGAGCCCCTGGAATGCCTCTGCCCTGGAGGAATCACCCAGAGGGCGGCCCCCCAGGGGAGAGAGCCTCATGCAGCCCGAGCCCCAGATCAGTGGTCGGCAGTGCCTGCCTGCAAGGTCTGCCCCCCCACCCCACCCCGGGCGAGAAGGAGGCTGACCCATGGCAGGAGGCTCCGGGCCTCGTGGGAGCAGGGCAGAAGGTCAGAGGTCACGGCGGGGTCAGGCGCTGACACACACTGTAACGACAAGGTGGTTAAAATTAGACCGCAGAGAGGAAACTGGCAATCTTGGGGAAACGCAGAAGTTTCCTCTGCAAGTGAGCGGCCGGGGGTGCAGGGAGGCCGCTGTGCGTGCTGCTGCCAGCAGATTACTCATTTCAGCCGCTCTAGAGTGCCTCCTGAGCCCCAGCTTCTGTATTTCTGGCCTCCCTTGTCACACGCCTGGGGACACGCAGCGGGACCCACCGGGGACCTGGCCCGGCCGGAGAACTTCCTTCCCCCTGACCCAGCCAGCGGCCCGCCTGCGGGGGCGGCCCTCCAAAGTAGCCCAGGGAATGAGCCGGCCCCTGGCACAGTGCTGGCAGCCCCCAGGCCGATCCCCCAAGCCTCCTTCATTCAGCGCCTGCTGCAGTCACAGGCACGCATTAGTCTCCTACTGTGTGCCAAACCACCAGAAGCGGATGAGATTTATTCATTGGTAGAAGTGACCCAAAGAAGCGGCCTGGGCCTTCTTCCCGCGCCCTGAAGGACTGTGGGAGCTTCCAGTCTGCCGGGAGATGTAAATGCTTAGTCCTCGCCTTTCTTCTTGGAATGTGCAGACCCGAACCGCAGAGCCCGCCCTCCCAGGAGCCCACCTTCTGTGGGGAGTAGCTGGCAGAACACTCCCTACACCTATCTCGTTTTTAAATGTATATATTTGATTTGACCTCATTTATGCCTCAATCCCATGTTGTGTGGATCAGATTGTGAGCTCCAAGAGAAGACCGGTCATTTCTGCCTAATTTATTTAATTCCATGACACTGGTCTCCCCAGCTTCTCCTCCAAACTTTCATCTGCAAGGATCCTCTAAGGCTCTGTCCCCGGCCCTCTTCTCTGCTCCGCCTGGACTTGGGGAGCTCATGAGCTCCCATGGTGGCAAGTGAACATCTGCAGACAACTCAGATCTACTTGTCTAGCCCTAACCTCTCTCCCAGCGTCTATTCTCACATCTCCACCTGCCTTTTAGGCATCTCAGCCTAGCTGTCTTTATAAACATCTTCAATTCAACATGCTCCAAATTGAAGTCATTATCTCTTCTTCCTAACTTCTTCCCCATTACTGTCCAGGGTACCAGAATCCTCCCAGTTATCCAGGTTCCCAACCTCAGCATCACCCTCCACGCCTCACTGTCAAGCCCCAGGGATCCAGTGAGTGACTTAAGTCCTTTCATTTCTGCCTTTGAAATATCTCTTGTATACACCCCTCTTCTCTCCTCTGACAGTGCAGCTACCCTTAGTCTGGACTGCTACAGTAACCTGCTGCTTGGTCTCTCCGCCTCAGGTCTCTTCTACTCCAATCTGCTCCATTCGGCTGTCAGATGGATCTTCCTAAAACCCAGCTCTTTCTGTCTGTCTCCCTCCGTCTCTCTTTCCCTTCCACCCATGCCCACCCCCACCCCTGTAGTGGCTCCCTGTGGCCTCCAGGATCAAATATAAAATCCTTTGGCTTTCACAACCTGTCCGTTTCTGCCATTCTAGTTAGTCTTTTAGATCTCATTGCCCTCCACATGCTCCGTGATCCAGGCACACTGTGGCCTCCTTATGTTCCTTAACACCCCATCTCCTGACTCTTGAGCACCCATCCTTCTTCCTCATCTCCACCTCCTGGCTTCCCTCTCTTCCTTTTCTCTTTTCTTTCTTTCTTCCTTTCTTTCCTTTTTTTTTTTTTTTTGCCTTCTATGTATACCCAGCACGTGGCACAGAGCCTGGCACGTAGTAGGCTCTTAATGTTAGTTGACCAACTGACTGATATGGTGTCCAGCATGGGTCCTTCTACAGATGGGCCAGACATCTGCTTTTTGCAGCTGTGTGGGAAGTGTAGGAAGTGACCATACCAAGTGAAAGGAGCCCATTTACTCAGGGATGTCACATTTAACCTTCCAGTTGATGAGCTTAAGATTCCACCTGTGATAGCCAGGAGGAAAGTGAGGTCATCAAAGGCCAGAGAAGAGATACCTGGGCCCCCTCCAAAAAAAGAAAAGATAGGTTTGGAGTTGAAGGTTTTGTTTGTATGTGTTTGTGTAGGCATAACAGAAAAGGATTCCAGGTTCTGCCTATGGAAATTCCATCTGAGAGTCTCATCAGTGTGATGATTACTAGAGATATTGAATTTCATTTCAACCTTCCCCAAAGTTGTATTCAGCTATAATCACGTGGGAGAGGGATAGTGTGAGCTCCTTGAGGAGCAGAACTTTGGACGAACCCCACAACCTGTTTTAGTCACCACCTGGCTTGCCTTCCCTTTCCAAACGTCTGCCTACCTGAGCCTGGGAAGCCTCCTGGGAATCCTGAGTTTGTCCAGAGGCATTAGCTGTGATTTATAATCAAGAAGAGAATCAAGGGTTGTTAGGGAAAGGGGTGTTTTATTGAGACACCCCCCTCACATTGGGTTATGGCTGCTTGGGTTCCTAGTCATGCCTTCCTCCTTTCCTCCCCATCTCATTCCCCAACACACTCACTTTTCCTCACATGAGATTTTCTTAAAAGTTGGAAGACTCAAGGAGAACCCCTAAAGATGGTTTGCCAAGGGCTTCCTCACTGAAAAGAAGGACTATGGCCATTTCTCAGAGTGCCTACTTTGGAAGTCTGAGGACCCTCGCTCAGCCCTGTCCTCAGGGCACAGGAACCCAGCAGCTCCCTTAACTCACAGTCACTTTGATATGTTTCTCCTGAGCCCCTTGGCCAACAACCAGTCCCTCCTACCATCTTCTTTCTCAGCAAATGCTGTTTTCTTTCTCTCTCCTTCCCTGTAGGTTATTGCAGCCGACTGCAAGAGGGTCACAGTGCTAAAGTATTTCCTGGAAGCCCTTTGTGGACAAGAAGAGCCTCTGCTGGCATTCAAGGGTGGAAAATATGTGTCAGTGGCGCCCGTCCCAGACACCATGGGAAAGGAAATGGGAAGCCAAGAGGGAAAACAACTGGAAGATCAGGTACTTGCTCGGGAAGCAAGGGAAAAGCTCCCGGGGGGACCGGCCTCTGCCCGAGGTTTCAGCCCCCTCCCCCCCCAGGGGGGCTATTTATAGCCAAAGCTGGGTCTGTGGGTGAATCTTCTCACGAGTGCACTGGTGCCCGCTGCCCCTCCCAGCTTGGTGCCTCGATCTCTCCTACGACTTCCAGATGCTGCTTTTGAACACTGCAGTGGAAGGGAAGGGAGGGAAGGAGCAAGAAGGTTTAATAATGTGCAGCTCTGGAGGCTTAGGAAAGGGGCTGGGGTGAGGGGGGTGTCAGGGTTCAGGGTGAGGATCAAGTTTATAGTCATGGAGCTCAGGGCTGCACAACTGAACTCCAGCCTCCAGCACACATACAGGAAGAGCACTGCTGGCCCCCCTCCTTCCCCTCCCCCCACCTCCCTCCCTCCCCGAACATCCTGATGTGATTAAGGAATTCTCCTCTTGTTTGTTTGCCCTTGGTTGTTCCTGTAGCCCTTATTTCACTCCAGGTCCTAACAGAGACACAGACAGACAGACAGATACTGTATGCCTCTGTACATGCAAATCATTACTGCCAGCTTCCCTGCTCCCTGGCATAAGCCTGTGGTACTGCCAGCCTCGTGTGTGTGTGTGTGTGTGTGTGTGTGTGTGTGTGTGTGTGTGTGTGTGTGGTGTGTGTCTGTCTGTCTGTGTCTCTGTATGTGTGTGTGTGTCTGTGTCTCTGTGTGTGTGTCTGTGTCTCTGTATGTGTGTGTGTATCTGTGTCTGTGTGTGTGTGTCTGTGTCTCTGTGTGTGTGTGTCTATGTGTGTGTGTCTGTGTCTCTGTATGTGTGTGTGTCTGTGTCTCTGTGTGTGTCTGTGTCTCTGTGTGTGTGTGTCTATGTGTGTGTCTGTGTGTGTCTGTGTGCGGCTCTGGGTGAGGGGGTGTCTGCGAGTGTCTTTGTCACTGAGTCAGTGTGAAGTTCCCACTGCTGCCAGTGTTCCTCCTTTGTGAGTCTGTGCCTTTGCCACCCTCCGTGTCCCTGAGCATGGGCAGTCCTGCTCTGCTCCTATGGATTTTTCCAATGTCGACCTTCTTGCCCATCGGTTGAGTCTCATGCTCCAAAGTTGCAGATATAAGGAGGCTTTCAGGGGCATTGGCAGAATTTGGGGAATTGCCAGCAGAGCTTAGAGTCAGGACCAGATCACCCTTTGGCCAACAGCTATTTGGTTGGTGGCAGTGGCCAGTGCCTGTTGGGTCAGGGAGGAATGGGGGAGGTAAAACCAACTAGAATCAGCTGAGAGTTGGGAGCTGGGGTCATTGTGATGAAGGAAGAAGCTAGTCTCTATGGCCCTTGGACCATCTGCTTGTTTAACCCAAAGCAGACATCACAAGTGGATGTGGTCCTGAGGGCAACTAGCTGGGTATAGTCACTAAAAGTGAGATGTTTTGTGCCTGGTGTGATTCTAGACGAAGAGAGAAGCAATGAAAATCCTAACTTAGATTTCTCATAGCTCTTTGACTGTCACAAAGCACCTTAGCCAGATTATAGCCTTTGCTTCTCCCAAAAAGCTAGTCAAGTCATCAGGCAATTAAGAGGACTGAGTTTCGGGTCCAGGGGCCTGATTTCCAATCCTGGCTCAGATCCTGGCTACTTTAGGGACCCAGTCACATCCTCTGGCTACTTTGGTGACCTCTCTCTCTCCCCTTTCTATAAATAAAGAGCTGGTAATTTATGACCTTTAAATGTCTCTTCTAGCTCTAGGTCTGTGATCTGCTGTCCCATTTTTACAGATGAGGAAACTGAGACTCTCTGAGCTTAAGTGATGTGTCCTCAATTACAAATCATCACTCAGCTCCAAGACTTCTCATTCTTGAGTCCAGGGGTCTCCACTGAGCAAGCTTCTAACAACAGTCTTTTCCTCCCCTCATGTCACAACATATGATTAGGTTCTCCACGCTTCCCATCTCAAGCCCATTGACCAGAACAAAGGTCATGACCCACATGAGGCTGCCCACTTCTTCCCTTTCCCACGAGCCTTCTGGGTTCCCTTCTGTGAATGGTTCCTGGGAAACCCTTCATAGCCCAGCCTGTTTCATTTCATAACCTAGCACTTCCTCATGTGCTAGGAGAGCTGAGCAAGTGAGGCTTAGAGCCACCTTTTGACCCTGGGCCAGCTTTCCCCAAACCCTACCACAACCTTGGACCTTGGAGTTTGCTGCTTATATGGACACTGGACTGGCCAAGTGGCCTGCTTCACTTCATCTGAATGTTAGCTCTGCAAGTGAGAAAATGGTTTTTTAGATGAAGTCTTCCTTCTTCCCATCCTCTGGAAGGAACTGAGGATAGGGAAAGGAACCCTAGAATAGGATGACAAGAAGCCTTGGCAGATCAAATCTCTGCTTCCATAGGACATCTCCAGTTGGGAATCTTCTCAGTCTGCCAGCTGAGATCTCTGACTCTGAGTCTTGTTCACACTATTGGCATCAGCACTGGGAGAAGTGATGCTGGTGCTTGGTGTCTGTTATTTGTGTGCAGAAGAGAATCTAGTTCCCCAGAAATGCTACTGGGATGCACATTCCCTACCTCTCTCTGGCTCTAGTTTTTCAGGGTCCTGCTTTTAAGATGTGACTTTCCCTTCCTCACATCCAGGCCGAGAAATCTCATCAGAATCTGGTCTTGTGATGGACAGCTGTATGGCAGAGCAGAGTCTGGATGTGTGCTGGGAAAGGGTTATCAAAACTTACTCAGGCCCAGAAGAACTAGCTGGGACTAGGCACTCGACTTAGTCATTATGGCAGTGAGCAGATACAAAAGAATCTTGGTTTCTCTTTAACCAACTCCTGCCTCTAGACAAAGGAGTCCAGCCTGGTGCTCCTCATTTTGGAACCTCTAGTGGGAAACATAGGAAGCAGTGTCTTGGAGCAGAGTGTAAGGCCCCCACCCTCCATCCCTCACAACTCCCCCCCATATCCCCCTGCTAACCCCATCCCTCCAAGGAAGCTTTCCTGGGCTCCATCGGGCAGCTGCATTTTCTCTGCTGACCAGGGCCAGAAAGAGGAGCAGAATCTGGGACCACCCGGAGAGTGGCCTTTGAGAGCAGAGGCTGCGGTAGGGGAAGTGACGCCCCCCCCCCCACCCCGGGTGGAGTTCTGTCAGACTGGCAGCAAGTTTTCCCTGTTGAATACCCCTGGCCCTGGCTTTGGGGCAACAGCAAAGAAGTCTTACAGTTTAGAGCATTTCTGTAAGGGCAGAACTAGTACATTTACCCCCTCAAGCTCTAGTCATGAGAAGGGACAGGGATAGGTTCTTCTGGGTTGAACTGTCTATTCCAGACGCCTCCTTGGTTCAGGGGAAGTCATAGCCAAATGGGCAACTGTCAGTCAAGCTGGATTCATGTCAGGTATATTGAACTGGGATTAGGTTTCCATTTAGGCAGTTCCGTTTTCCCCATTTTTTGAGTATGTGAGGATGCTTGGAAGGATGATTGTGAATACTGTGCAAGAACTGTTAGGAATATCTGAGAGGGCCTGTCTGGGAGGAATGTGTGTCAGTGCCTTGCAAAAGGGAGTAATTCCGAATGTGCTAGAGCTCATTCCCTGGCCCCTCCACTCCTGGCTCACCTTCTGCCTGGGCAGAGACAAACATTTACCTTGTGGGCCTTTCTTGAGGGAACATTTTGAGCAGCCAGAGCTAGGCTGGGCTGGGCTGGGTGGCCTCAGGTGAGGGCTCTGAGCTAACTAACTTTTCTCCTGCCTTTCTTTTCCTGGCTGTTACTCCTGCTGCCTGAAGGAGGAGGATGTAGTCATTGAAGATTTTGAGGAAGATTCTGAGGCTGAAGGCAGTGGGGGCGAATATGACATCAGGGAGCTTCGGGCCAAGAAGATGGCTCTAGCCAGGAAGATAGCCGAACAGCAACGTCGCCAAGAAAAGATTCAGGTGTGTCTGGGATGGCTGGGAGCATTCATGGGTCTGTGAGCAGGAACTACTTAGAAGAGTCACAGAATTGGTTGGGGCTATTCAGAAGAAGACTGCCTGTGGCAGAAAGAGTCAGGAGCTCATAGGGAAACCATGAAGACTTTACCTAGACACTATTTCTAATGGCCCCAGCAAACCAGGGCTTCCAACCATACCATCCTTCCTGTTGATCTTTTGGGGATCTGCCACTCTAAGGAAAAAAGCAGAATGTCATAACAACAGGCAAAGTTCTGTCACTGAAGTTCCCTTTTAATATGAAGGAAGTTCTGGAGGAATCTCTCTGTAAACCTTTTTTGTGACCTAGTCCCCATTAGCAGACAGCAAACCTCTTCTCAGAATCATGTTTTTAAATGCATCAAATACATAGGATCACAAGGGAAAGCAATACTATTAAAAGGCAGTTGGCAAAATGTTTTTTTTTAAATCAAAAACAAGTTTTGGGCCCCAGGCTAAGAAGGCCTGCTTTAGACCTTCCCAGGAAGGGCAGAGTTCCTACTTTTCAATCCCTTCAAACCAGGAGTTTCCATATCCTTCCATCCCTTGTTCCTAGTGTGTATACCACCCCTCAGTCCTAAGAGCAGCTGCTGTCTTATGCCTATTCCAGTTTAAGCCTACTTCCCCTCTCCTGTCCAGCCGCAGTGAAGAAAAGGAACCATGCTTTCTCACAATTCTTGATCTGCCTAAAGTTACTCAAAGTCCCCTTTCAAATTTGGAGAGACTCTTCCCACTTCCATCATCTTGGGTCATGATAGAAAATGTTTTCAGTTCCTTGGCATAGGAAATAATGGGCATTCTCCACAGGACCTCTATCTTTCTTTGTGTCTTGGAACCCACAAGGGAGTCTCTTCAGACACAGCCCCATCAGGGTCTCTAGAGCCCTGAGAAGTAAGCCTGGATTGCTGAGGACCGCCCCCCCCCCCCCAAACAACTTTGACTGGCCCCTTTAAGAGAAGGCCCCACATGCACCATTGCTGGCTGCCTTGCCTCCTGTCAGCCTCCTTCCTCTGGCCTCACAGCCACAGGAGGATTTCTCAGCAGAGGAAAAATTCCCCCCAACACCCCCCTCTTCCCCCTTTAATGCCCAGGGCCCTTCACTTCCATAATTCTTCATTTTCCAGCCTTGAACGTAAGCCAGACACATCTGTCTGGCCATATGCGTGAACCCTGCAGTCTGTGCCGAGGTGGCTGTAAAACAGGGCCGGTGAAGGCCCTTCTGGGAGAACGCACACATGTGTGTACCCTCGGGCCTTTGGCTCCCTGCCCAGAACCACTGGGCTTCGTCTCTCCAAACCCACGTTAACCTTTTCTTATTTTTCCTCTTTTTGTTTAATTTAGAGGAAAAAAAATCCCAAGGAAAAGGTATAAATTGTCCTGGGAGTGGGGGAGAGGCTCCCAGTTAGAGGAGCCATTATTGTTGGCAGGTACCTGGGTTCCCCTAATACAATAAGGAAGAATGGAGCATCGAATGAATTAAGATTGGGGAGATGGGCCGTAAATTAAACTGCTCTGAACTCCACCAGCCTCCAAGGGGTGTTAACTGAGAGGTGTAAGTCAAGTCCCCAGCTCTCAGGGCCTGTTACAGATGCAACAAAACAGGAACCACACATGTTTGGGGAAAGGGATGTGAAGATGGGGTTCAAAAAGCTCCCCTGCCCCCCTTCCAGAATGCTTGAAGGGAGCTGCAGCCCTTCCCCCTTTCCCTACTTCTGGGCCTGGACCCCTGGGCCTAAGCTCATCCATTGCCGGGGGTGGAAGAAGGAGGGGAAGATCTGGGCTCTCTCCACAGTGTGCTCCTCCCTCCTTCCGGAGCTGCCGAGGGGCTGTTGAGAGGGGCCGAATGGAGGTCAGAGTAGGGGTGTGGGCAGTTCCCTGGGTCTGTGCAGCTGGAGCTGAAGCAGAACCAAGACCCTTCGTGCTCAAGGCAGCCAAAGACTGCATTTCACCCCCTGCCCGCCTGGAATTTTTGTTGTGGGACTGGACCTGGTCTCCTTGGTCATCTCTGCGCCTTGAGGCTGCTCTACCCACTTTTACTCTCTCTCCAAGAACTGTCCCAACAGCCCCCTCTAGCCCTGGGTGGTGCCCAGAGGTCAGCAGAGTGCCCTGGTGAGTCTTGGCACCTCGCCCCCTCCCTGGCACTGCTGCTCTCACTCTTCCCCCTGCCTCCAGGAGGCTCCTCGGTGATTTGTGCTGCCACCAGCTGGGAGCGGTCAGGTTTCCTGAGCAGTGGCAAACATCCCACCTGAACCATAACAGGCTCTTCCTCTGACCATAGCTATTGTTTTAGTCGGCATTACAGCAGCAGCCCCACTCCTCGGCCAGCTATGACATGTGCTCTGAAAATAGCCTCGCTCCCCTGGCCCCTTCCCGCCCGCCGCCTCTGGACGAGGAGTTGCTCTTTTGTGGCAGCCCCAGGAGTCGGGACCTAAATATAGCCGGGTCTGATTCCCACCCGACTGGGGAGGGACCCCCCTACACCTGTCCGAGAGCAGCTCGTTCTTGCCCACAGCGGAAGGCAGACACCCAGGCCCGGCTCCTGCCTGGCGGGGAGGGCCAGCGCACTACCAGCCGGGGAACACGTTCACGCCAGAGCAGGAAAGGGTAGCACAGACCAGAGCCCAGAGGAGCCGCCCTCCCAGGTCTGTGCTTTTCTCCAATTCCCCCTCCCCCGTCAAAGTGCCTGCTTTTACAGATGAGGAAACTGAGGCCTGGAGACAGGGAGTCCTGGGTTCAAATCTGGCCTCAGACACTTCCTAGCTGGGTGACCTGGATAAGTCACTTGACCCCCATTGCCTAGCCCTTACTGCTCTTCTGTCTTGGAGCCAATACACAGTATTGATTCTAAGGTGGAAGATAAGGGTTTAAGAAAAAGGCTGGCTAAATCAGGCCTGCTCAGATTCTGGAAAGGAGTCCTGTGACTTCCCCTGCGCCGGGTCCCTTTCTCATTGAAGCCACTTGCCGTGCGCCCAGTCCTGGACTAGGAGCTAGGAGGGAAACCAGACAAGGAAAAGGGGCGTTCTCTGGCCTCAAAGGGCTTCCATTGGGTTGGAATGGGAGCTAGGCTGAGCCCCTGAAAGAACCAGTGAGCAGTGTCTGGCCCCCGAGGCCTCCGAGATGAGAGGCAGTGCCCGGGGAAGGAGCTCTTAGTGGTCAGCCAGTGGCTCCAGCCTCGGGTCTACGATGAGCCTGGCCTCCAGGGCCGGCTCTCCACACCTCCCTAGACTCAGCTACATGACTTCGGGCGAATCTTCCTTGTTTCTGGGTCTCTAAAGTAGAGATGATAACAGCCGTATTCCCTTGTGTCCAGGCTCATTTGCGATGGTGTACACCAAGGGCTTGCTTTACAAGTCCCAGAGACCTCTGCCATGGAGCCACAGGGCCGGAGGGAGAGAGCCCGATTCTCAGAACCTCCGCCCGTTCCAAGGCCTTCGCTCCTTAGCAGGACGCTTGTGCCTGAGGGAGGCCGGGATGAACGGTGGCACCTCCTCGTGCCTGAAGCCAAAACGGTAGAAGCGAGGCAGCTTGTGCATGGTCTGGCCACCCAGGCTTCGGTCAGCTCCTTGACCCCTCCCTTGCCTGGCTCGGCTCTGCTAATGTCAGCACATCAAAGAGCCCCCCCACTTTATAGGAGGAGAAACTGAGCCCCCAAACAGGAGGAGGGGTTTTTCCAGGTGTGCACGAGGACAAGAGCCTCGGTGCCCTCGAGAAGCCACTGAATGGTCAGAACTGAGCATTTCTCCAGAGCAGGATGAAAGGACTATTTTCTTTACCTTTTTCTTTACTATCTGCTGCCATGGCAGAGTAATGCCTTTGCTATATTGTCTGGCCAAGGGAAAGAGTGACTGGGCACTCCAGCTTGCCTGGCCTCCGAGTCCCCTTTCCTGCTCTGCCCACCCCTCGCTTTCACCTGATCTAAGCCAACACGGCAGAGCTTCTTTCGGGCCACAATTCTCTTCCGGGGCAGCATCCTTGGCCAAGGGCCAGGCAGAATCTGTATGAATCACCAACCCCTCACCCGAACAACTCCTCAGCCAGAGACTTCTGTTGCTTTTTATTCATACAAACAAAAATAAATCCTGCTACCGGCCTCTGAACTCCAGTGCAGTGTGCTCCCCCCAAGTCCCCGAACGTCCTCAGGCCGGGAGCTGGGACTTGGCACTCTCCCCGCCGACCTCACTTTTTTACACTCCCTGCGCATCCTGTGTCCTTCTCTCACCGTGCGGCCGGGGGATAGCATGGGACGTGACGGCCGGCACAGGCGCCATGCGCGGCTGCCAGGAATCTGACGGGTAAAATCTGGAAAAGTTGGGAGGGCAAACACGCCGCGTGCGCGCGCACACACACACACACACACATACCCCTCTCTCTCTCTGTCTCTCTGTCTCTCTCTCTGTCTCTCTGTCTCTCTGTCTCTCTCTCTCTGTCTCTCTGTCTCTCTCTGTCTCTCTGTCTCTCTCTCTGTCTCTCTCTCTGTCTCTCTCTGTCTCTCTCTCTGTCTCTCTCTCTCCCTCTGTCTCTCTCTCTGTCTCTCTGTCTCTCTCTCTCTGTCTCTCTCTCTGTCTCTCTCTCTCTCCCTCTCTCCCTCTGTCTCTCTGTCTGTCTCTCTGTCTCTCTCTCTGTCTCTCTGTCTCTCTCTGTCTCTCTCTGTCTCTCTCTGTCTCTCTCTCTC
>NC_058133.1:490821006-490830787 GCF_016433145.1 Gracilinanus agilis | reverse complement strand
TCTCTCTCTCTCTCTCTCTCTCTCTCTGTCTCTGTCTCTCTCTCTCTCTCTCTGTCTCTGTCTCTGTCTCTGTCTCTCTCTCTCTCTCTCTCTCTCTCTGGAAAGACATCCACAGAGGGAGAAAGCCTCCAGAGGGGTATTCAAAGTTCTCAGCTATTCTGTGCTTCTTGTCAAGGAAGCCATACCAGGCTGAAGACCCAGACAGGACCATCCCTGGAGCCTCATCTGGTACCTAGGGGAAGAGTGAGCAACTCCTTTGAACCCTGCTGACACCGTGTCAGGGCATGGGGGAACAGGAAACAGTTTTTTGGTGACTCATTGGGCAGATCTGGGTTAGAGGAAGTTCGCTCCAGGAGGCGGCACTGTTACCAGATTCAGGGACCGTGGCTCAGAGCATCATCCTCGCCCAGCTTGAAGTCTCACGGCCCCTAGAAACTAGCAGGATTGTTGCCACTGCCCTCCCCCACACCCCCAAAACTTGCACCCTCCAGATTTTTCACTAACCCCAAGCCAACCTCAGAAAGTCTAGACTATGCTAGCTGCCTCTCCTGCCTACCCTTCCTGCTTTTCTCCTTCCATCCTACCCTCAGAGTAAATGCTTGGGAAAGGTTTGCTTGCCTCTTCCCCTTGACATCCAGTCCCATGGGGCATCTGTCGTCTCTAATGCCATCCTGCCACCAGGGCAGGTCCAGAAGGTAGAAGAGGACTTTGGAGATAGACAGACCAAGCTAGATAAAGATGGCATCAGTTTTCAGAAGGACCACTATTGCTGTGGTCCGTCATAGGGTGAAATGGGTGTGAAAAAGGCTAGGCCAGGAATTCACTGGTCGAGTTCTCACGCCCTTTCTCTTTCCACAGATGCCCCATTCCCATGTCTTTGTGCTCTCTCTGTCTCCTCAGGTGGAGGTCAAAAGAAGGTTCCAGGTAGAGGGAGGTGTAGCTAGGAGGCCAGCCCCAAGGTCTGGGGAAGGCAGGGCGGATGCACTGTTTGGGTGGAGCAGACAGGACAGGAAGAGGTTATCAGAGCTGTGGGGTTGTGGTACCTGGGCAGGGGATTGACCTTAATGTTTCATTCTCACGCTCTCAGCTACAGCAAAGTGGGCATCTCTGGGAGGAGGCCCACGGCTGGTGGCCAGCAGGAGAGCTTGGAGGCAGACTTCAGCTGAGGTCCCCGTGGGGCCCCCCGTCTTCAGCCATTTGGGGTTGTAGTGACAGCATTCCCTTACTCAGAAAGAGAGGTCCCCTGAAGGTCATGGGGAGGCCCCCTTCTCCTTCCCTCAGAAACTCTAGGCTTTCAGTTTTACTGTCATTGCCAGGGAAACTGGAACAGCCCCTCTCTTTGCCTGTTGGGGACGTGGCTGAGCACCCCAGGATCTGGCTCAGCAGACATATACCCTCCCTTCTCAGCGCACCTGCCCTGCAATCTGGGCAGTCATTCTATGGCAGCAACCCTCAGGATGGAGGCCTTGCTGGA
The DNA here is from genome assembly GCF_016433145.1 of Gracilinanus agilis. Lineage (NCBI taxonomy): Eukaryota > Metazoa > Chordata > Mammalia > Didelphimorphia > Didelphidae > Gracilinanus > Gracilinanus agilis. Next base: position 490,829,313 of record NC_058133.1, on the reverse strand, counting down.
GTAGGGTCTGTCTGCCATCTTCTTGTCCTCCCTGAAACTCCCTTTCAGAAAGTGTCACCAGCAGGGGTAAAGGGTGGGTGTGGTGGTCCTGTCCAGATGTTGGGAGGATGGGGGAGCTGCCGATGTCATCTCATCTTGGCAAACTCAGTTTGGGGGAGGTGTCAGGGTTGAGCCCCTCCCCCCCCAAAAGACTCTAAAGCACTTAGAATATTAAAACATACCCTTATTAGAAAGCCAAGCAGATGCAGAGTGCTGGGGTCACACAGCCACAACTCGAGAGCCAGTGAGGCCCAGAATTGAAGTGACTTGCCAAAGGTCACAAAGTAGCCCAAAGAAAAGCTGGGCCTCAGCCCCAGGCCCTCCGCCTCCAGGGCCATTTCTCCTCCCTCCCGTAGCATTTCATTTTGGTATGATTCTATTGAGGAGTTGGGTCTTTGTGCCCATAGTATTGAGCTATTGTTGTCGTGGGTGAATTTGAGTTTGATTGATCGTAACAGTCTGGACTCGAGAGTTAGGACAGATCTTAGTATCTAGAGTGATTTCAGAAGTTCCACAGAATGTTGAACTAAGGGCTGGAAAATCCCTTTAGTTTCCCAAGTAACCAACTAATGGTCTTGGGTCCTTAATCACCAGTCTTGCTTTAGGTCCTTATTACCATTCAGTCTTAATGCAGGAGGTGTCATTACTGCTCCTCTGCCTTGAGCCTCGGGGGTCTGGCCCCCACCAGCCCAGCACCCCTCCCCAACCTCCTTCTTTCTTACTTTGCCTCCAAGTCCTGCTTTCCGAGCTGGCACTGAGGTTCTGCTTGGCGAGGAGATGGGGCTCCCTTTTCCTCAGGGGCCAGGTCTGGTTCCACAGGGAGGGATGCTGACAGCCTCCAGGTGACCCTTACTCACCCATCAGCCTGCCTGTGTCTTGTAGGCTGTCCTGGAGGACCAGACTCAGATGCGGCAGATGGAGCTAGAGATCAGACCCCTGTTCCTCGTACCAGACACCAACGGCTTCATCGACCACCTGGCCAGCCTGGCACGGCTGCTGGAGAGCAGGAAGTACATCCTCGTGGTGCCCCTCATCGGTGAGTCATGCAGGGAGGCAGCAGGGCCGTGGCCATAACCGTAACCCCACATCCCCTGCCTGCACACAGGCAAAAGGGCTTCCTAGACAGCCCAGTGCCAGGGTGGCGGACCAGACGGGCAGAGCCAGCCCCCTTATCTATGAAGCGGGATTCGGAGGGAACCTGGGCAGGAGCAGGGCAAGGGAGATTATCTAACCATCAAAGCTGGGCAGCTGATTAGGCTTTAGCTGCTGAGGAAATGGACTCCTGCATCCCAGCAACTAGGGCCTGCCTGAGCCCGGCCCTTGTTTTTATCCTTATAAAGCTCGCAGTAAAACAGCAAAGCTGGTTCCCGTTATTGGTAAACACTCAACCCTGGCAGATAACGGCGGTGCTGCTGGGTGGTCTGGCAGCAAGTCTGGGAGGATTTGAAGTGGTTAGATGCCTTTGGTCTGATTGTCTTATAGCTTTTCACGATGACTCTGCTAGTTGGAGGTAGCATTCCTCTGGCCAGGGTCACCACAGGACCGGACTGGACCGGTGGGGCCCTCTGGAACCAGCCCTGGGCTCTTGGCTCACGGCTGCTGGCGTTGGGGGGTCAGCATCGCAGAACCTCATTTCATCCCAGTCCTTAGAACAAAGGCTTAGCTGAGCATCCATGTAGACAGAGACATTTCTTGTTGAATTTCTGTTTTGAGGGATCAAGTCTGCCCTGGGCCCTGGCACCTCAGCACTCAGGTCATAGTATATTGTCGGACTCCATCACAGAATAGTTGATGGCCAGGCCATAGAGCAGGGTTTGAGAGGTGCTTAAGAGACGGTCTTCAGAAAGTCTGTCAAGGGCAGCTAGGTGGCTCCATGGGGCCATAGGAGGACCTGGGTTCAAATGTGGCTTTAGGCACTTCCTAACAGTATGATCCTGGGCAAGTCATTTAACCCCATTGCCTAACCCTTCTACCTTTCGATCCATACTTAGTATCAATTCTAAGGCAGAAATTAAAAGTTAAAAAAAAAAAATGTCTCTCAGCTTGGCCAGGTGTTCATTGCTGAGGAATCCTGTTCCTCGGGACAGCAGAGTGGGACAAATCTACCCAGCATGTCACTCTGTTTTCCCTTCCAAGATGCTCCAGAGAATTGTTTCTCTGCTCTGAGCATCATAGAACGTGAGATAAGGGAAATAGGTAGAAAATAACTGGCCCCAACAGAGGATCATTCCCTAAAGTGTTGCAGGAAACACCTTATCCCCACTGCCATCCCCACCCTAGAACGCTGGCCCTGTGCTGAAATGGCCTAACTAGAACCTGTTAGCCCAGCCCCATGGACCGAAGGACGGATCATAGTGCCTGTGTGCTAGGAAACGTTCTATCGACCAGCTCTCTTACAGAGAAAATGTGCACATTATATACTTTAATTCATTTGCATTACTAATATTTTTTCCACTTTCTCAGGTCTAGATAATCAACAAAACAATAAATTAAGCCTTGATTTTTAGTAGTTTGCTGATTTCTGAGCTACAAATGCTCTTAATGAAAGTTTGACAATTGGCTCTCAAGAGCTGGTTCGAGCTGGCTCCAGCAGCAGCCGCCTGCAGCTCAGCCAGGGAAGGAAGAAGGCAGAAATGCCTAGCAGGGCCCTAAGAGGAGATTCTGGAGAGAGAGCAGATAGCTCTGTGGGAGAAGACAGATAGCACCTGGGCTGCTCCCCAGCTCCTCCTGCCTTAGTCTCACAGAAAGGCTAATCTCTGGGCTCCACAGGATCCATGAGCCCTGGGATGTGGGGCAGCTTCAGGGGTGACACTGGCACGTCTGGCCCAGGAGATTACTGAGAGGAGAAGGTGTTCGACAAAGAAAGGGATAAAATTGTTGGTGCCTTAATGAAGGCTGTTCTCCAGCCTAACCTTGGGTGACTGGACAGAGATGTTACTGTTTCTGGGTTGGTTGTGTTTCCATTTTCTGTGGTCCTGACTTTAGTTAGTTCTCCATAGAAATGGAAGAAGGCCAGCCCTTCTCTGTGCCAAGTTTACCATCTTCATTGGAGAAGTGCATACAAAATAGTTTGAATTCTAGGCATGAGGAAAAATAACTGAATCTTAGCCTGTTGAGGAGCCTGTTCTAGCTGCAGGACATGGCAGCTCCATCAGCCTCTCTCTAACCCCTTTCAGAGCTCAGAGCCCTGAGCTTGCAGGGCCTGCAGGCCCCAGGCACTCACCCAGGGACTGGCTCCTTTTCCATCCAGGCAGCAAGGGGTGAAGTTCGAGGCTTTCCATTGGGCCCCTTTCTCTTGCCCTTTAACCCCCTCCTTCTCCTCAAGCCTGACCCCAGCATTGAGAAGTCCTGCCTGGTGCAGAAGCACAAACAAGCCTCCCTTTGAAGCCTGTTTGGTTTGGAGCAGGAAAGCGGATTTGGGGATGGGATACCAGCTTTTCCTGTTTGATGTTCCTCTGGCTGCTTCACCACTCCCCTCCCTCCTCCTCCCCCCAACCAGAATCCCAGCTGAGCCTCAGGTTTGGGGGGGGGGGAGCTCCTCTGAATACCCAGACAATGAGTGCCAGGCTTACCATGGAACAGCCTGCTCATGCCGGCTCCCCAGGCTGTGAATCACTGTGCTTAGGAGAGGCCTCAGACCCCAAACTCTCCCCGAGCCCCCAAGGAGTGCATATTTCCCACTTGATCTCAGGCTTTTGGCTGGAATCTTGGAAAGAATCTTCCCCAGAAATGGAGCTATGTCTCAGACACACACTCACACACTCACACACATGTTCTTGCTGTGTCAGAGGTGACAGGAGCTTACTGAAGCAATGGATATTGGAAAAGGGCAGATCCCTGCTAAATTAATCTTGTAAAGTGTTTGGGGGTGGTGTTCATCTCCCCACTTGGACTGTAGCTTCCCCCACTCTGTGCCAATGGGCACAGCCAGAATCTTGGCCTCAGCAGCTTCTAAAACCTCCATTCAGGCTTCTGCTCCAAATGGCCACAGTATAGAGAAGAAGAAAAATCCCCTTGTTCCCATTACCTCCTACACACCCTACTACTCCCCATGCACTGCCCCTGCCCTCCCGCTCTGTTTGGAGAGCCTCTCCTGGAGGCCGTAGGTACCCTTGTGGTCCCTACCCCAGCTCCAGGAAATCCCTTCCGAGAGAGAGCTTGAGCCAAGGGGCAAGCTGGCCCAGAAGAGGCAGGCGGCAGGCTTGGAGTCTCCTATCACAAAGAACGTGATACTATCCTGAAGCTGGGGCTCCCCTGCCCCCAGAAAGGAGGCAAAGTCAGCCTGTGCCTTCCCTTCCCTTGCTTGCTATGATGCTCACTACCAGGGGGATCTGGAGAGAGGGCCCAAACCCAGCAGCTAGAATGACCCTTAGGCAAGCTGTGAGCTACCCGCACTGGCACGAAGAGCTCAATGTGAATGTTAACCTGGGCTCCCTGGGTCTCTGTCCCCCAGTGATTAACGAGCTGGATGGCCTGGCCAAGGGGCAAGAGACAGACCATCGGGCTGGGGGCTACGCCCGAGTGGTCCAGGAGAAGGCCCGAAAGTCCATCGAGTTCCTCGAGAGGCGATTTGAGAGCCGGGACTCTTGCCTACGAGCCCTGACCAGCCGTGGCAACGAACTTGAGTCCATTGCCTTCCGAAGTGAGGACATCACTGGCCAACAGGTAAGGCTGCTTATCTGGGTATGGGAGAAGGGGGGGACAGTTATGTCCCAGAAGGCAGAGATAGATAGACCAAGTGGCAGCTAGGTTGAGGCATTGGGGAGGGGGGAGCCAGAGGGGAACCCCTGGATTCCCTCAGGCAGAGCACAGGGAGATTCACCTCAAGCAAGGCCTGCCTGGCTTGATGCAGGACAGAGAAAGCCAGAGCAGGAGAAACAATGGTATTTGGCATGAATGTGTAGATTCTCAAACCACTCGTAGGCCCACAGCGTTTGACCCGCTCCATTTACAAAGCACATCGTTTCCCCGAGGGTTTCAAGCTCTCATTCTGACATGTCTCACACTCTCCTCCAGGGAAATAACGATGACTTGATCCTCTCCTGCTGCCTTCACTACTGTAAAGACAAGGCCAAGGACTTCATGCCCCCCAACAAAGGTATCACACTTCTTTGGGCCTTCCTTCTTTGTCCCAGAAGGAATGTGGGTGGTTTAGACTTGGACCCCTCTGAAAAGCCACAGGTTTGCCCACTTTTTCCCTCCTCTGTCCATCCCCAAGAAGATTGGTACCTACCTGGCAAGGTTGAAAAGGTAGGGTAGCTGCTACCTGAGCTAGCTAGTTCCTAAGCTGTATGTGATCCAGGCATGTCCAGATGCCTTTTCCTCTATCAAAGCCCATCAAAATACCATCAAAAATAATCTCACCCATCTCAGCTTCCTCACTGTGGGGGCCATGAGGCACCGGAAAGGATGCTCTTCTTCATAACATCTTTCCTCTCTCCAAAGAATTCTCCTGAATAAGAATGATTTACCTGATTTCTAACAGGTAGCATTTTTTGTTTATAATCTCATTCCCCACAGTCCTGGTTCTCTAGGCTAACAGCCCATCAGCCCTTAGGAGTTCTATGCTCAGATTCCTTTTTTTTTTTTTTTTTTTAAACCAAGAAAATTTCAAATTCTCAAATCCTGTCTCTCTCCACTTTAGTTCATGTCCGAATTCTTACCACATATCGTTGCCCCAGAGGCATGGGGTCTGTAGTCTGTAGGGAAACCTGGACTTTCCCCACATGTCATTTTAATACAGTGGCCAGAGAGTGCTTGAAGATTTGGCCAGCATCTAATGAATTTGTTCTGTTGGGTGACAATGTTCCAATCTGGTGTTGCCACCTCCTGTGCCCCCTTCTGAGTTCTTTGGCTAGAATAATGCTGGCCTTCTGAGCTTCTCTCCCCCGTGCCCAGGGGCTCCCCAGAGGCCCCGAAAGCCTTCAGGACTTTCCCCTCCTCACCGAATCACTGAGCTTCCAGAGAATTCTCTCCTCCTGAGATGACTTTCATCTTGGTGTTTTCTGCCCACGTTTCTGGCCTGCCCTGGTCCCTCTGTGTCATTTCTCCTATTTAATGGAAGTTCCCAGGACTTCCTCGCTTAGTGTCATCTGCAGAATTCATCATTGCTCTAAAAACTCCAGAGCTGTCAATTCTCCCCCAGTTTGTTCCCATCTCCTTATATGTCGAATCTCTCTTTTCGTCTCTCTCGCCTTCTGTTTGTTTTCCTAGTGCTGACTTTGAGGCCCATCAGGATTCTGGGGTCCCTCCTGTCCCTCTCCTGCCTATCCCTCCTGGAGACCTCACTCACACCCATCCCTCCAGCTAGCACTTCTTCCCACTGGCTTCAGGTCTTCAGAGGTTTCCCAACCTCTTTTGGTCATGTCTTTCCATGCCCCACCAGGATATGAGAGACAGACAGACAGACAAGGGACAGAGATCTATCCTAGCTGACTAGGACAAAAGGCCACTGCCCGGGACAGGTGGGAACCTTGTTCTGGAAGGCGGCCTTGAACCCTCGGAGAATGTGAACAAATGGGTCCGTTAGCCGCACACACCAAAGCAAGAGGAATACCCTTTCTTTGGCCCTGATGACTTCCTTCACCCTTTGGCTTCCATTCCCAGGAGGCTCCCCTGACTGAAGAGCCACCCTAGGGACCGCCCCGATTGCAATTACATCAGCAGCTGCTAGAGTAATCAAACCCCATTTGTCAGTGTGAATTCTTAGCAGATTAACTTGTCAGATTCACAGAGAAACCGTCACCAAATGTTTATGTGTAAACGATGTTGAATTTTAAAATCATGTGGATTATGGCGGATGGGGCCTGACAAGATGACAGTCTCTGGTTTCTAACAAAGTGCAGTTACCAGTGTCAAAACAGAGGATGTTTATTGTTAAAAATGTCTCAAAGTATCCGCAGAAACCCCTTCGGACCCCTGCCAGCAACGGCGGGTCTGGGCTGGCTGACCCGGGGCCCTGGCCAGGCCAGGCGAGGGTTCTCCCAGCCACTAGCCCCACAGCCCCCCGAGGGTCCACACGGGCCATGACTGGGCCTCTGGGGCGTCTCCCTTTCCTGCCCACTGCGGCCTCTCCCCACTCGTTCTGTCCGGGTCCCACCCTTTCCCCGCTCCCTCCTCTGGCCCCTCACCCCCAGCCAGCCGTCGTCCTCATCCTTCTGAGGATGAAGTCCAGTTCCCAGCTGCCCTGCTCTGATTTGGCAGGACTGAAGCTGCTCAGGTCAGACATGGATGTTTGCAATCCCCCGTCCCGCTCCAGCCCACGCTGCAGGCCATTTCCTCTGCCTCTGTGTCTGTCTGCTGGTCCAGTACAGGAAACACCCAGCCCAGAACGGAGCATGCTGGGGCACTTAGAAAAGTCCTTTGGCCATGGAGATGGGAGTCAAAGGGACTTAGAGAGGACCCCCCTCCCCCCACGGCGGGCCTTTTCCCTGTGGAGAAGTAATGTGAGAAAGTGCCAGGGAAGCTTCCCTCGAATCTAGAACAGGGTGTCGTGCCTTTTGGGGCTCCTAGACCCCCTGGTCAGTCTGGTAACACATAAAATACATGGGGTGGGTTACAAAGGAAATGAGTTCTATTGAAATACAATTATGAAAATGCTTTTAGAAGTTCACAGACCCAGGTGGAGGCTCCTTGATCTGGGGCGGGAGGGCGGCCCCCGGGGAGCCCTGCCCCCCCCTTTTCCCTCCCCTGACAACCCCCTTGTTGTGGTCCCAGATGAGCCCATCCGGCTTCTGCGGGAGGTGGTGCTGCTGACAGACGACAGAAACCTGCGGGTGAAGGCGCTCACCAGAAACGTGCCCGTGCGGGACATCTCGGCCTTCCTCAAGTGGGCGCAGGTGGGGTGAGAAGACCACACCGGGCACCGCCCCCGATGGAACCGTTCTCATGAGGCCGACGGGCGCCAGCGTGGCCTGGGAGGAGCCCAAGCGCCCTCGCCACCCACCCCACCCAGACAATAAACCATCCTCTTCCAACCCAGCGCCGTGGCCGTGCTGTGGGGGAGCCACTCCCGAGGGTCGTGAGCCCAAAGCCAGGACCCTCCTGAGGCAGCAGAGATTTAGCAGGGAGGCTGGCTGGTGTCACGGAGCTGGGGCCCGCCCTGCTCGGGGCCTTCTTCCCCCCCATCCCCCACCCATCCCCCCTCCCCTCCTTACCCCCCTGCGGGAACCTGGGTGCTACCGTGGGCCAGTTGTTCTGGGTTTGAGCTAGATGCAGGTAAAATGGGGACGGAGGCCCTCAGTCTGCTTCCAAGACCCTCTTCTTGGT
>NC_058133.1:490789363-490811165 GCF_016433145.1 Gracilinanus agilis | reverse complement strand
CAGAATCCCGCCTCCTATTCCCCCCCCTCCACCTCTCCCAGTTCAGCTCCCTCCCCGCTCCCTCCCCCCTCGGCCACCGGAACTGCCCCCTTTGTTCCCCCGCCCCCGCTGCAGCCTCCCACGTCACACTGGCTCTGACGTCAGGGGCCGCGTGCTGAGCCCCCATGCTCAGGCACTTTGCGGGGAGGGGAAAGAGGGGGGGGGAGCCTTTAATCCTGGAGGCGCGTCCGTCTTTCCCGGCAGCTCAAGTTTCAGCCGCTTGCCCCAGTCCAGAGGAGGAGGATTCATTCAGGTCCGGCCCGGGCAGCGCGCCGGCACCTTGGCTCTAGACTGCTTACTGCCCGGGCCACCCTCAGTAACAGTCTCCAGTCACGGCCACCGACGCCTGGCCCCCGCCCCTGGACACCCGGACGTTCCTGGAGCCCCGCAGATTCCCGCCGCCCCCTTCAACATCTCTGCCCCACACAGAACCTCGCTGGGCTTCTTCGCCACTTCTCTGCTGCAAAGTTTACTCCCTAGGGTGTTCCTGTGTAGCCCCAGTGATGTTCAGGCCCCCTGACCCGACAACGCAGATGAGACCCCCAAGGGTGGGAGGGTGTGGAGCAAGGGAGGCTTTGGGCTACCCTTCCCGCCAGAGGACCATCTTTGGAGCTGTCCGTGGTGCTGATCCCAGCGGACCGCTTCTCCTGGGTTGCTGGACTAGGGCTGAGCTCCGAGCCTAGACTGGGGGGCAGCTCGCAGGTGGGGGGGTTTGGGAGGGGTGTATTCAGACCCCGAGGGAAATGCCGCAGTCCACTCCCAGGCTACGGTCCCGAACATCCGGGACTCTAGGACCCCTGCCTGGAGAATCTCACGGGGGAAAGGCTAGACATCTGTGGCCTTAAGCACGCGGTACCCCCAAACCCTTTCGGGGCCCCGGGCTGCTCCACCTGAGCGCTCTCCCCCCGGAACTGCGCCGACCCTCCCTATCCCTCCCCACCCTCCCCCGAAACCTAGCCTTAGCCCCAGCGGCAGGCTCTGACGTCAGGAAGCTCCGGAGATGCCGTCACTCGCGCCCCCCCCGCCCCCGCGTCTCCAGGGCAACCGTGGCTTTCGATTGTTACTGTGGGAACCGGGGGTAACAGTCTACAGCCATGGTCGCCCCGCAGCACGCCCACGCGGCTGTTCCTCTCCCCTCCCTCCCCGCCCGCTTCACCCCACCCCTCCCCTAGCTGCGCGTTCATTCACCCGCCCCGCCGGAGAGCCAGGGGAGGGAGGTGGGGCTGTAGGCGGGGCGGTCTGAGGGGGCGGAGCCAGAAAGCTCCCAGACACCCTCCCACCCCCACCCCCCAAGGGTGAGAGGCAGGAACCAAACGTCTCCCGAGGCCAAGAATTCTGTCGTCCTCGGACCCCCCGGCGGCACCATTTGGGACCGGGGGACCCGGCATCCTCGAGTCTACGGCTAGAGGCAGCTTGGGGGTCGTCCCAGCGCTCCCCCCACCTCCAAAAAGGAGAGCAGCCCCAGACAAAAGCTGCCTGAAGACCGCGGCCATTTGTCACAGTGAGTCTCTCTCCATGTCTGTCTATCGCCACAAGTCTGTCTGGCAGGTGCGGCCATGGCCCGCCCCTTTTGCCCTTCCTGCCCCCTGCCTGGCCCCGAAGGAGAAAGCGGGATCTGGAGGGCAAGCCAAGCCCTTTCTGGCCATCTGAGCGCGCCCCCAAAGAGGCCCCGGGAGGAATAATCCCAGGAGCAGAGGAGGGAGGGAAAGAAAAGGGGCGGCGGCAAGCAGCCCATTCCCCCGGAGGCCCCGCTCTCCTCCACCGGCACTGCTTCTGCCAGGACCTGTCCGAGGCAAAGAATGGGAGACCAGAGAGGCGGGGTGAGTTAAACCAGGAACGCAGGGGCCAGGCTAGCCAGTGCCCGGGGGCGAGGCGGGGTGCTGCTTTGGAATGGGTGAGCCGGGGCTGTCCTGGTGGTCATCCCTGAGAGACCCTGTAAGACAGTCGCAGGCTGCGGGTTCGAATTTCCCTGTTCTACCTGGATAGGGAGGATGAGCTTTGCTTTTTTACTTCATTCCATCCATCCTGAGGCCCGAAGCTGCTAGAATGCTAGAGCGAAGAGAGATCGGAGACGTAAATGGGTCCAACTGACTCGTTTTGTTGATGAGAAAAATGAGATAATAGGGGAAGTGATCTAGTGATGAATTAGTGTCAGTGCTAGGATTCGAATCCAGGTTTTCTGACTCTTTCCTAATAGTTTTTTTCACTCAGTGTACCACAGAGGGAGCTCAGGAGTTTGGTTCTGTGAACTGTGGTGTGCTTTGTGGGTCTGTGAAAGCAGGGAATTAGAGATGAGAGAGAAGGCAGGGAAAGGAGGACCAGCGAAATTTGTGAAGTTATGACCTCTAAAGCAAAATGAAGAAGAGCAGCTTAGTGGCCTGGCCATGAGGCTGAGCATCAGGAAGAATCCAGTCTCAGACACTTTCTGGCTGTATGACCCTGGGCAAGTCACTTTACCTTGCTTACCTCCATTTCCTCATCTGTAAAATGGGCCAGAGAAGGAAATGCAAGCTACTCCAGTATCTTTGCAACCTAAGCTTCCCTCCACTCGATGGTCCAGACAAACTGACCTCTGTTTCCTCACACAGCACTTCCTTTTCTGTCTCCTTGGCTTTGGGCTGGCTCGTCTTCATACCTGGAATATACCCTCCTTTTTATCTTCACTTCATAGAATCTTGTTCAGTCATTTCAGTTGTGTCCTCTTTGTGACCCCATTTGGGGTTTTCTTAGCAAAAATACTAAAGTAGTTTGCCATTTCCTTCTTAAGCCCACTTTAGAGATGAGAAAACTGAGGCAAACAGGGTGATAATTGACTTGCCCCCAGGGGTCACCTAGGCCAGTAAGGTGTTTTAAATCCAGATTTGAACTCCAGAAGATGAGACTTCCTGACTCCAGATCCAGCACTATCCACTGTACCACCCAGCTGCTCACCACTCCAGTCAGAGAGTCAGATGCAACAGAACAATAACAAATTGGAGAAAGGTGATATCTTTGGCAGAGGGTGAGATATCATAGAACATAGACTTTTTAATCAGGAAAAAGCCTTTAGATATCTGGTTCCATTTTTTCATGTTTACAAAGGAGGAAGGCAAGGCCCAGAGTACAAGGAACTTACTCAGGAGAACCAGAAGGTCTGAGACAAATGATGAGGCCACTTTCTTGGGCATCCTTATAAGGCAGCCTAGAAGAGGGAAAATGCTAAGACTAGGAGTCAGGACCCGAGTTCTACCCCCAGCTCTGACACAGTCTAGCTGTGATATTCTGGTCACATTTGTGGGCCTCAGTTTCCCCTTCTGGTCTCATTCGTTTCCATTAGAAGAATTTTTTTCCACCCCTCACTCCTCTGCCAGTCATCTTACCATCATCTTCCTCATCATCTCTGGCATTAGTAGCATTTGATTTGCTGGTTCTCCCCAAACCCCACCGTCCAGGACAATCGAGCTCATCTTGAATTCCTTCATCCTCAAAGGTAAGCATGGCAGGCTTCCTTGAGGAGGACCCCACACCTACTAAGGCTCACCCTTCCTCATTCTCCCGGAGCCCTTGCCTCTCCACACTCAAACAAGGTTCTTCAGTGGTAGAATCTGATCTAACTGGCTTGTGCCCCAAGAGGGTACATCTGGGGTACACAGCAAGGGTGGGGGGAGGATGGTGTCTTTTGGTGGAGGGGGAATCCCACAGGAGGCCAAAGGTTAGGAAGGGGGGGGGCTAAAAAGAGGACGGATAGTGGCAAACATAAGGGGCCATATTGGCTTATAGGAGAGATGAAAGAAATGTGAATGTGCTTTGCCTTTCCCCAAACAGACTACTCTCACTGTCCTACCAGGCACTAAATTACAAATATATAAAACATGCAGGGGGGCAGCTGGGTAGCTCAGCCTAAGGTCTGACCTCAGACACTTCCCAGCTTGTGTGACCCTGGGCAAGTCACTTAATCCCCATTGCCTAGCCCTGACCACTCTTCTGCCTTGGAGCCAACAATATACAGTATTGACTCCAAGACGGAAGGTAAGGGTTATAAAAAACAAACAAACAAACAAAAAAACATGCACACCCAGATCTGGGACCAATGGTCAGAGAAAGGGGAAGGGGATTCAAACCAGAAATCTTCATCTCTGACCTGCCTTCAGAATGCTTCCTGGCAGGCCACGAATTATTTTTAAAACCCTCCTTAAACGCCTTCAGAGACTGCCCATTCTTCCTTACCAGCTGGGGCTATGTTTTAAAAAGAGGTTCAGTTCCAAATTGCTCTTGTGGGGTGGGTAAAGCTGGGTGAAGAGGTCAAACATTTATAAAAGCACCTACTATGTGCCAGGCACTGTGCTGGGGTATACAATGAGGTAAAAGACTGCCCCTGCCCTCAAGGAGCCTCAATCAAGCTACCAGAGAAGACAAGACACAGAAAAGTAAGCTATAGCCACGGGATAAATAGGAAAATGAGGAGAGGGAAAGCACTGAAATCAAGAGGGGTTTGGGGAAGGCTTCTTGGTGAAGGTGGGATTTCAGTTGGGACTTAGAGGAAAGCCAGGGAGGTCAGCCGATGGAATGGAGGAGGGAGAGCATTCCAGATAGGGGGGACAGGCTAAGAAAATGCCCAGCCAAGAAAATGTAGTGTCTTTATTTGTAGAACAGCCAGGAAGCCAGTGTTTACTGGATGCAAGAAGACTGGAAAGGTAGGAGGGAACAGATAATGAAGGGCTTTGAATGCCAAAAAAGAGCCGTTTGTATTTGATCCCAGAGACAGTAGGAAACCAGTAGAGTTCTGAAAATAGGGGGACGAAGTGACATGATCAGACCTATTTAGGAAAATCACTTGAGTGGCTGAATGAAGGACAAATTGGAAGGGAGAGACTCGAGACACACAGACTGCTAGCAGGCAACTGCAGTAATCCAGGGGGTGAGGAGATGAAAGCCTGCACCAGAGGGGTGCCAGAGGCAGAGAAGGGGGGATGGTGCATTTGAAAGATGCTGCAAAGGGGAAATCGGCAACCCTTTGGGCTTAGGATGACTCCTAAATTGGGAGTCAAAAAACTTAAGAGGATAATGTTGGCCCTCTACATTGAGGAGAATCTGGGGAAAAGATAACGAGTTTTGTTCTGGACATGTTGTGTTTAAGCCATATCAGACACCCAATTGGTGACGTCTAAAAGGCGACTGGAGATGTGAGATTGGAGTTTGAGCCAAGATGGGTAAATCTAGCAGAATTTATGTTTTTCCTCCTGTGCCTCCAGGAAGGGAAATTGAAAGCTAGGTAGCTCAATGGATATAGAGCCAGGCCCAGAGATGGGAGGTCCTGGGTTCAAATTTGACCAATATTTAAGACTTTTAAAAGGTAAAGGTTTAAAATAAAATCAAAATATTTCAATTACTCTGCCCCCAATCAGGTAGGCCAAAGGAACACAGGTCCTCAGGAGCTTGGTCCCTGGAATCATACAGGAAATATAAACAGCTCAGAACATAGGGCCATAGCCCAGCATGCAAGTAGTCCATCCACAAAGATCCTACCCTATGGTTTAGTTAGTAGTGATACAGGTTTCTCTCAGAGTCCTCTGGAAGGACAACATCACATGGTCCCATGGCTGAACAGAACCTTGGTGGGGTGGGGTAGGAAGCCACTCAATGCTTCCCAAAGGTTACGTCATTGGGCTCAGCTCCAGCTGCTACACAAAGGATCCCAGAAGCTGTTGGGTAACACAACTCTACTAGACGGGGATTTTCTTAAACTTCCCGGATGCTTTGCCTGAAGATCTAGGTAGCCCCAGTGACCCTGAAAAATGCCCTGGCCTATTCAGAGCAAGTGGAAGATGGTAAGTAGTAAGTGCAAGCAAGGTAAGGAGAACTGACTAAACCAAAACCCAGCAGCTTAGGCAGTACTTCAGTGGGCAAGAAATCCTTTTCTCTTCATCCACAGACAAAGCCTCTTCAGGACGGAACCAAGAGCAGAAAATTCCAACAAGAAACTCCAGGATGTGTGTGTGTGTGTGTGTGTGTGTGTGTGTGCTTTGTACGCCTGTCCTGAGGGCACATGAACACAGTGATTATCCAGAGCATCAAATTTACATTCATTCACTCAAAAGGCATTCATTAAACATCTATTATTAGATGGGACCTGGAGATACATGAGGAGCTTCCATTCTCTGATGGGGGGAGGGACCAAATGCAGAATCATTTCCAAAGGGAGGCACACTGGTGGCAAGGGGGGGGGGGGGTGTTGGATCAGGACAGGCTTTTCATGTAGGGAGGTAGCATTTGAACTAATAAGCTTTTAAGGAAGCTAGGGTTTGACAAGGCACAGAGGATAACCAGATACAAGGCTGGAACACAGAGTGTGCAAGAGGAAAAGAGCTTGATTGTATAGTACTAATTCTGGAAAGACAGGCCGGAGACCAGATTATGAAGAGCTTTACATGCCCAACAAGAGTTTGCATTTTATTTCCACAACCTAATATGGAGCCACTGGAGAGGCTTGGAGTAGGGGAGGAACCTGACCAAACCTGGCCTTTAAAAGAGATCTCAGGCAGCTAAGTGGAAGCAGGGAGTCAAATAGAGAATTGCAGAGTTTGAAAGAAAATGTGAAATAAGATGGTGAATGTGTGAATGGAGAGGGGTGGGGGGAGCGCCAGACAAGTAAACAGTCAAAACTACAACTGCCTGGATATGAACTTGAAAAATGGCATCAATAGAAATAGGAGGGTTTGGAAGTAAAAACTAGCCCTGGCTTGGAAAGACAAAGCTGTAGAGGTCGAGGAGTTTCATTTGGATCTGAATGATCATATGAAGATCACTGGCCAAGTGAAGTAAAAGCCTGTGATGCACCAACACGGAGGGTCCGACATGGTTGATAATCCCATAAGCCACTCAGAAGGAATGGTAAGAGAAGAAGCAAGGGAGAGGAGTTTACAGGAGAAGGGGAGTTGAGAGAGGAGACAAGTGCTCCAGAAGGTAAAGCTGCCAATTTGGTTGGTAGGAAGGCTGGGGTCCCATCATACAACCGGTGTTTCTGTGCATTACGGAAACATTTCAAATAGCAAAATGTATGCTTTATTGGGGGAGCAATTACATTTGTAACATTTCTCTGAATCCACTCTTTAACCCCACAGGTCAATCAGCCCATTTTAGGTAGTAGAAACCAGGGCACAGGAGAACTTGCCCAGTGCCTCTCAGCCTCCTTCATTCCCCTTCATCTGACTGCAGAAGGTCCCCACAGGAGGGCGGGCATAGTCTGAGCCCTAGGGCACCCACATCCGGAGATCAATATGCCATGTCACAGTGGTGTGTTAGGAAAACAGGACCCAGCGATCTCACTTTGTAAACTGGTCCAGGAACTTAAGGTAGACCTGGCGCTGGGGAGAAGCAGCTGGAATGAAGTGGCCGCCAGGGTGGTGGAGAGTGACTGCCCCGGGGAAGCAGCCAGCTAGTTCAAGACTCTCCTGCGTAGGGATGACTTTATCAGTTTCTCCCAGCACATGCAATGAAGGGAGCAATACAGGTGCCTGCAGGAAGGGTGGGGTGAGTTTGGGACTTCGGGGCTGAAAACCAGAAACCAAGATGACAAATCGAGGGAGAGGGAAGCGGGGGTCACCAGCCTGGCCCAGTGCACACACTAAGGCTGCTAAGGCTGCCCCTTGACTAAAACCAAGGAGTCCGTCCAGGGGGCCATACTTGGCCATTGCTTGCCCAACCACAGCCAAGGCTTCCTCCAGACCCCGGCATTCAGCTGGCTCTTCCAGGGCAGAGAATCCTGTTCCTTCTGGTTCTGAAAACCACCAACCTCGAGGTTCTTCCTCTGGGGTACAGGGTCCTATGGGAACATGACCAGTACAACACGGTGAGCTAGAGGGGCAAGTGGGGGGAACCTAGAAGGGAAGTAAAGATGATGAGGGGAGAGAGAGGCCCGGGCTGGAGGAGAGCCGGGGACCGCGGGCGAGACAGGGTACAAAGACCAAGAGGGAAAGGACGGATGGGGCTAGAGTGGGCTGCGGGGACTGATGGGGTTTGAGCGTGTGGGCAGCCGGCTGGGAATGAGCAAGAGCCCTCACGGGTGGAGGCCCTTAGCGTCCACCCGGGCAATTCTCTAATTCCGCAGAAAAGGCTGAGGAACGACTCGCATTCAGCCCAGCCCGGGCCAAGTGATGGGGCCGCACGTGACCGGCAATGGGCGGGGACAGACGCCGGCTCTTCTCACTCACCAGCTGCGGGGTCGGCCTCTGGGATAGGGTGGGGGCCGCTGAGGTACAAGAGTTCGGCGCGGCCCCGCAGAGCCTTTCTCAGAGACCCGGTCTTCTCCCGGAAGCCGCGCTCGCTCTGTCTAAAGCCGGCCAAGCACAAAATCCGCAGCAAAGGTGGCGATTCAGACATGGTGTCCCCTAGCACCGGAAACCGCCTGGCCACGAGCGGAACCGGAAATAACTAGGGGAGGGCTTGACTGGGGAAAGTGGGGCGGGGAGCCGCAGGAGAAGCCAAGAAAAGTGTCAGGGAGCGGGCGAAGGCGCCGCCTCCTCGCGGCAGGCGCAGTCACTGCAGCAGACGAGCGGAACGGCGGGCACGGGCCCCTTCAACTGAAGGAGAAAGAGACCCAATTACGGGAGGCTGCACGGTGCTCGCCCCGCCTCCTTTCTCCCGCCCGCGGTCCTTCCTCCCCACGGCCACGGGGCGGCAGCGTGGGTTCGCAGCGCTTGGCTCGGCTCCCGCCCCGCCCCACCCCGCCTCCGCGCATGCGCAGCACGCCCCTGCTAACCCCACCTGTTCGGACTGGCAGGAGGATGCAGCCGCCCTTGCCCCGCGGCGCAGCTGCTGGTTCGCGTGGTTTGCAGTCCACGGCCCCAGGGAGTTGCTCGCGTAGAAGTCCATGGGATAGGGCTGCTGCCACGGGATGTCCTTAAGGGCCACGGCTGCCTGGGGATGGGGGTGCCAATCAGCAGGTGCTGCCCACCTCCTGCCAACACCCCAAAATCCAGGGCCCCTGAGGAATCCAGGCATCTTCCCCCAAGCCTCCCTCAATCTCAGCTTCCTCATCATTAAGGGCGGGGTGGACAGGATGCCCTTGGACTCCCCTCCCAGTCCCAGGGGCCTTCCTGAGATATAAACACATTCTTTTGGCCTCCAGAGGCCATGGGGGGGGGGGGTCGGTAAGGACCTTCAACTTGCCCAAGGGGTTCCTCATGTACATCAAGGGTGTTACCTCATAGGGGGTAAGCATCGGCTTGGGGAAGGCTGTGCCCCAGTCAATGGAGAGGCGTGGACAGGCCACCTGGACCCACCTGTGACAAAGAAATCCTTCATGGTTCTGCCCCACCTTCTCTGCCCCTTTTCCCTGGTCCTGCCTAGCTGGGAGAATTCTCTTGGTAGCATTACCCCCCATATCCCCACATCCCCTGAAGATCACACCTGACACCCCTGGGACCTTGGACAAATCACTGCCCTAGGTCTGTCTCAGTTTCCTCATCTGTAAAAGGAGAGGCCCAGATGATGGCACAGATTAGCTCCTTTTGCAAAAAGGGAAAGCAAGAGGAATGAACTAAAGGCCCCTCTTCTGGTTCAGAATTTCCTCCCTCCTCTTCCACAAATGTGTTTGAGGCTAGCTTGTGATTTCTGCTGCAGTTCTGTGGAGCCCCAGACAAGCCTGTAAGCTCCCTGTGGGCAGGAATGATGTGCCGGAATGATGTGCCAAGCCTATGCTGTAAAACCTTCTGTGTCCAGGGCCAGCTGACCCATCCGGTGCTTAGTAAATGTCAAGTCTCTAATGACCCTGTTGTTGAGGCTGGTGCTGTGTGCGTGGGATTAGGTAGGGCACAAGTAGCCCCCAAGCTCCTGCCTGCTTGGGTCACACAAGCCAAAGGACTCCCTCAGAGTCACTGGAGGGCAGACTGGGAAGGCCTGGGGGGAGGGCAGGACTCACACATCCACTTCTGGGAATAGGCCAAGCTTGCTGGGGAAGATCTCAGAGAGTAGCAACCTTATGAACGGCAACCCCAAGTTGAGGAGCCGGGATTCCAGGTGCTGTGGAAGTCAAGTGAAAGGCTAGAGTCACAAGGATGGGCCAGAACTGGAACCCAAA
Organism: Gracilinanus agilis; assembly: GCF_016433145.1. Classification (NCBI taxonomy): domain Eukaryota; kingdom Metazoa; phylum Chordata; class Mammalia; order Didelphimorphia; family Didelphidae; genus Gracilinanus; species Gracilinanus agilis. The sequence goes on along the minus strand of NC_058133.1, from coordinate 490,801,069 downwards.
GACCACCCATTTCTTCTGTCTCCCCAAACAACTGCTGGCTAAACAAACAGTTCCAGGAAAACCAGAAGTCACACTGGACATTCTCTGTCTCACCTCGAGGATCTTGGGGCTCCCCTGTCGGCCCAAAGTGCCTAAGATGAGGCCCCAGGATCGGGCGGAACAGGCAGCAGAGATGGCTTTCTGACGGGTAGCTTGCATGCACTCGTGGCCATAGTGCTCTCTGGATAAGACCTTGCTGTATGGGTCGTACCTGCAGAGCAGAGTGGGCTGCTGGGTCATTTTCTGCCCTCCCATGCCTGGCAGGCTGTGCCCAGACAGAAGGCTCCCTACCCCCACCCTCTAGTTCTTATGGCTCATACAGGCCTCATCCACCACCTGCCTCTGCTATTGAAGGCTAATTGAGAAGAGAGGAAAAGAGAGAGTCCCAGGGGTAAGGCAGGCAAGGGAAAGGAGGGGGAGGGTTGAGGAAAGCACTGCCTACCAGGAGGGGCAGCTGGCAGCAGCAGAGAGTCCAGGCCTCTTCCTCCTGCCATGCCTGATCCCTCAGCCCCCTGAGCTAGTCCTCAAAGGTGGCAAAGGAGGACAGAAGTAGAGAGCCCTGCTACCTCCCCAGCTGGTGGCCGGAGCATGCCTTGGAAGGCCCTTCACCCCCAGGTCCCAGTACCTGTATGCAGCAACACCTGGGTTGGCAATCATGATAGACTCAAGGTGGAAACGGCCATCGCCAAGATACCTGTGAGTGGCAGAAGAACACTTAGGAGCCCTCAGAGGAAGAGCAGAGATGAAGATAGGTGGGGGCAGGGGGAGAGGACCTCTCTCAACTCCTGATGCTGAGAAACAGGAGGAAAGGTCTCACGGCCAGACCAGCAGCCTCCATCCTCTTCTTTGGGAAAGGCTGTGATCTGCCCCTGAACACCGGGGTCCTTCCCTCGCCTATAAAAGGGCCAAGGTGTAAGAGAGTGTTCATCCCCTGGAACAGCCCGTTCCTAGACCCCTAGGGGACCAATTCAATTTTAATGAGCAGCTGCCCTCCATGCTGCCTCTTCCCTTCCCCCAGTGCTCAGAGGCCCCTAAGTGCAGGTACTTATCAGGGGAAGAGGTATCAACTGACCACAGGCGTCAGGGAAATGGCTACCACAGAGAGGAGGTGGGGGCAGGGCCAGGCCAGGCTGGGCAAGGATCGGGCCTGGGCCTCAGCCTGTAGAACTGGATGTCTATACCCTCCAAGGGACAGAGATACCAGGGGGAGAACTTAAGTCTTCACTTTGGGGAGAAGGGTCCGGCCCTGGGGTGGGGGGAGTTAAGAAGCACCTCGATCTCTCCCTCCCTCTTATCAGGGTGGAGAGTGAGGGCCCCTCCTTAGGGCTGGGGGAGCAGTTAGTTTCCTCTAAGGCAGTCTGCATTCACACAACATTAAGCATTTCCATTACCTAAAATAATTAGGCAGCAGGAGATGGTGTGCTCCTTCTCGTTAGCTGTCCTGACGCTAAATTAATGGGGCTGCAGTGTGGGCCCAGCCATTCGTCTTCTCCAATTACATCCCCACCACTTCGATCCCCCACCACCTCCCAGCTTCCTCACCTCCCAATTCCCATCGCTGAAGGCACCATCTTGCCTCTTCCTCACATCTTGAAAAGGACATTGGCCTGGGAGCCCAGAGAAGCCACTGTGTGACCTCAGTCAAATCATCTGTCCCCTACGTCTCTTTCCTCATCGGGGCTAGGCCAGATGAAATGGAGGGTCTCCTCCACCTCTCGGGTCACAGTAGATGTGTCTAGGGGTTCCTCTGCCCCCTCCCTCTCTGCAGAACTCACACAATGGCCTTCACCTCCTCTGAGAGCCGGGGAGATGTGCAGCCCAGGATCTCTCCAGGGGACAGGGGCTTGCACTGCGGGACAGACACTTTGTACTCCGATCTCAGCTCTTGGGCAGCTGTCTGTTGTGAGGCCAGGGGAAAAAAAACAGATCCTTTGTGAAGGATGGACAGGCCTGGCACCCCAGCTTTCTCCAGCTTTCTTCAATCTCTCTCACCTGCAAGGTCGAGACAAACTGAATGGTGCTGACCAGGGCCAGGGAAGTAGCTGGGGGGAAGGTGAGGCGAACTGAGTCGAGGAAGTGGGCGGTGTCTATCTGGATATCCACGAAAACATAGAGCATCCGAAGACCCTGGGCCGAGACATCGATGGGCACTGGAGGTGGAAGGGAATGGATCAGGACACTGACACCTCCCAAACCCCAGAAGGCTTGGCTCAGGGTAGCAGAATCAGCCCCAGAAGCCAAAGGGGAGGAGTTGGGGGGGTGGGGGACATTTCAGATGTAGGCACAGAGGCCCCTTTTCAGTCTGGCCCCCATCCCCAGTTTAGGGCCCTTGCTGCTTCAGCCAAGCTTTAGAACACCCACATCTGGGACAGCAGCTGTTTCTATGGCAACCAAATCCAAAGGATGGTTCCACCTGGGGATGGGAAGGCCTTGGCCTTCCCAGCAACAAGAAGAGCGAGAGACCAAAATGTAGGGGAAAGAGAAAATGAATGAGACTGCAGTGGAGAGGGAAGAGAGGATAGTGCGGAGCTGCCAACAGCACCCTTCTTGCCCCTGATGGTTCTTCGTACCCAGGCAGCTGTGGCCATAATGCACCAGGAAGTCGGCACCCAAGGCCCGGGCTGTGAAGTCGTCCACACAGCAGGCACCATAGGTCACATCCCCCATCACCAGGGCTTCTGCGTCTGTGAACCTGACAGGATGGGGGCCAATACAGAAACATCATCAGTTGGCCGTCCTTGGTCCCTTCTCAGTTCCCTCCTCTGTGGCAGGGAGCTTCTCCCGGCACAGAGTGGGATGGGCCCAGCTGCTACCACCCTCAGGCTTGGCACTGACATTGCTTGGGGGTGGCTGCCAGTGTCCTGTTGTCCCCCCACACATACACACACCTTCCTCCCAGCCCAAGCAGAGGAGGCTGTCCCCATTACCACATTCCCTATACAGACGCAACCCCAGATCAATTCAAATCAATACACTCACAGGTATGTTATAGGGCTGTGCAGATAAGGGCCCATCCAGAGAAAGGGGCATAGAGGAAGAGGCAGCCCAGGGGACCAGACACAACCTCTGCCAGCCCAAGCCAACCCACCCTGCCTCAGAGCTCCTGGCATGGGGGAAGGTCTGTGCCAGTCACCCTCAATACACGGCAAGCACAACTGGCATTCCTCACGATGTAGAGAGAGTGGGATCTGGACAGCACATTGCTGTGGACACCAGTGCCAGGCCTGAATCATTGAGGGAAGGAGGAGGGGGAGAGACACTGCCCCATCCCCACCTCCACTGCCAGGCCTGAATCACTACCGGGAGAGGGTAGGAGTCAGGAAAACCCTGCCAGAAACCCAGCAAGCCCTGCACCCCAGTCCTCTACCCGGGCAAGTATCAAGAGTCTAGGCTGACTCAATCAGGGAGAGCCTGAAATCCGGCACATTACCTACCCCCCAGCACCCCAAATCAGGCCCAGCACAGCAGCATATTATTCAGCTCCTTAAAATGCAGCCTGGGCGTCTGAGTCAGCCGTAGCACTTAATTTTTTATAGATTAAAATGTATGCAAATTGGCCCAGGCCCCAGAGAGCATCCCCAAGGGGGGGTGGGGGAGACTGGAGAAGTACATCTGTGGCAGCAGGATGGGGGAGTTGGGGAGGGGAGCAGCAGCAGGGGAGTGGGAGGTTCCCATCACGAGGTGACCTCCCCTCTCCCCCCTCACCCTTCCACCTCCCCTCTCAATGTTCTTGTGGTATGTTCCAGACAGCTCAGCACACAAGGCCCCCCAACTGTGGCTAATTGTATCGAGGAATCAGGCAGTGGGGGAAGTGGGTGTGGAGAAAAGCCCTTCTAAGCCGGGGCCAGAGAAACTGGCCTCCAGTGGGGGCAACATTTCTGTCCCCTGAGCCTCCCTGGGATCAGAATTGCCCTCTCCTGGTGACTAGAGACTTGCCCTTCCAACCTGCCAGGGAGGTTAGGCAAAAGGATCTCAGGTGGGGCTGGAGGCCAGGGGTGCCTGGACACAGACAAGGGGAGCTCAAAGCAGCCCCCACAAAGAAGATAGGTACCAGCCCAGATCCACCTGGCCACCCCCACTGTCCCAAACCTTGCTGGAGCAGCTCCACAGCTGGTCATCCGGCTCACCTTTCCAGAATGTCAACAATGGTGCAGGCAAACATGAGAAGGCCTTCTGGCATCTGCAGGGCAACTGTGGGACAGAGTTGGGAGATGGGGAATCAGGCTGTGCTTGGCTACAAATGACAGAATCCACAGGCACGTCCCACAGTCTTCACCACCACGATGCCAGGCCCAGGACAAAGGTCTGCCCCTGGCAGATCCTAGTTTACTGTATCTGGGCAGGATAAATGAGTCTTCACCACCAACCCTCCCCTTATCAACCCCTCACCCTTTTTGGCTTGTGCCTGCCGGACTCTCCAGATGGTCTTTGGGATCTCAAAGTTGTAGTTAGAGGGCAAGGCCTGGACAGCTTCTTTCAGCCGGGGGTCACCCAGGATCTCAGGGGGGATCTGATTGGCCAGACGGCCTCGGAGAGGCCCTCGACCTAGTGGTGCACAGACAACAATTGAGTCTTCCCATCTGTCCTCCCATTCTTGTCCTTAGTGGTCTCCAGATCCAAACATTCTCCAAGGACCCTACCTAGCTGTCTTTCTACACATCCCACTTGGGATTCTAAAAGTCGGGTCCCCAATGCTAGCCCCAGGAGAAAAGAAACCTTCTTCCTGTTTTCCACTAAACTAATCTTAAAGCTACAAAAACAGATCTGAAAGCCAGGAGGAAATTACATAATTAACTCCCATATTCACTTGGTGACTAGGAACTAATGAATATGATCAATGAGGTGAGGGCTGGTTTCTGTGTGTCTGAAGGAAGGAATGATCCCAGGGAGCCCAGCAGAGAGAACAGTCTTCAGTTTTGGGAGGACACTGACAAGTCAAAATTAAGTGACCAGAAGAGGGGGATTAAGATGATGAAAGGACTTCTAGTTAAAGTAGGAAAGTTTAGCCTAGAGACAACTTGGAAGGGGGAAGCAAGACATAACCATCTTCAAGGATCTAAATAGCTGTATGTAGAACAGGGATCAGACTTGCTCTGTTTGGCCCTAGAAGGGACCAACTGATGGAGAGAAGTGGCTGAGAGACTCTATGTGCCATGTCTCCATGTCTGCCACTCCAATCCTTCTGTGGTAAAAGCCAATAACCTTCCCCTACACTCCCCTATTCCTCTGGGATTGGCATGAATCCTGAACAGATTATAAACAATCAGAACCCTGAGCCAGAGGCCAGCTTCCTCTGGTGATAGAATAGGTGTGTGTGTTATAATCTGACATTTCTATGGGGAAATGCTGGAGAGAAATCTCACTCTCCCCTTGGCCCAGGGGGTGACGTCTAAAAAAATTCCATCATTAGAAATTGGGTTTGAAGCATTAGTGCTCCCTTATAGTGTTCTTTCATAATAGAAATGCCCCCCTCCTCAGAAGAGCAAGGAATAAAATCTGAAACAGCTGAGGATCCTCTGCCTCCTTGGGGAGGGAGAGAAGAACCCAGAAAAGAAAGAGCTCTGATGTCAAACTCTGCTCAATTCACAATTCTCCCCAGGGTCAGCCCTGCAGCTCCTTCTAGGAAGCAACTAATATATCCTGAGGTAAGCAAACCATGGATAACTTTAGATCAAATCTTAGAAATTTGCCCAAAAGGGGACAGCAAGGTGGCTCAGTGAATTGAGAGTCAGGCCTAGGTCCTGGGTTCAAATTTGGCCTCAGACACCTCCTAGCTGTGTGACCCTGGGCAAGTCACTTAACCCCCACTGCCCAGTCTCAATTGCTCTTTTGCCTTGGAACCAATATACAGTATTGATTCTAAGTTGGAAGGTAATAAGGGTTTTGGTTTTTAAAGAAAGTTGCCTGAAACCCAAGGAGCTAAAAGACTTGCTCATAGTCAGGCACTTGGTCGAAAACATAAGATCTGAACCCAGGTCTTCCTGATCCCACTTCCATCATGGCCATGAAGCCTTCAGTCCAGATGCTGATGCTCTGCGTTTTCATAATAAGAATCAGCCCTATTATTCCCCTGGGCCTGCCCAAGGTCGGGGTTGCTGGTGAGCATTGGTTGGGTTCGGGGTGGCTTCCTCTTCTCAGGGATGACCGCTTGGGGATCTTCAGACCCAACTGTGTCTGAGGCCCTGGACCCCAATGAACGGGTCCTATCCGAGGAGAAGTGGGCCGAGCAGGAGTCCCTCCCCGCCTCTGCGTCCACCAGACATTTGTGTCCAGTTCCCACGGCCACAGCCCGCCCTCCTTCCTCCCAAAGTGGCCTCTCTAGAGTTCGGGGGTTCTCGCCATCTTTGGGTTGTCAGATTCTCAGACGGACCTCGAAGCCCGAGGCGGTACCATGGGGAAGGGGAAGTGATACTGCTAGTTGCTAAGCGCTAAATTTTGCAACTACTGTCTCATTTGCTGCTCACAACCACCTGGGGAGGTGGGTGCTCCAATGACCCCCACTTTATAGATGAGGAAACTGAAGCAGGCGGAGGTTCCCTGAGGCTGTATTTCAAAGGTTAGATTTGAGGTCTTCCCAGGACTAAGAAGGCCCTAGACGAGGTCTGCTCCGCCCCCCCACGGTAGGGTAAACAGGGAGGGAACTGAGCATCTGGCGGGCGGCCCCAAAGGAGCCCGAGTACTGAGAGGGAGCTGAGAGAAGGATGAGGATCGCCCCCCCCCCGAAGAAGGGAGACCACGCTGGGCCGAAGCGAAGCCGCAGCACCTACCTTTGCCCGGGCCGCCCCGGATTGCCAGGCCCAAGGCCTCCGGTTCGGCCAAGGCAGCCATGGTCAGCTCTCCCACGTGGGTACTCAAAAGGCATCGCTAGACGAGCCCGAGTCGCCTAGCCCGCAGGCGGCGCCAGTCGATCGCCGAGAAGCTCGAGGGCGAGGGGCGGGGCCGGGATTCGGAGGGTGGGGTTGGGAAAGTGTGGGGTGTGGCTTGTTCTGCAGAAAGAAATTGCCCCAAGCCGCGGCGCAGGACGCAAGCCCCTGGCGGTCCAGCCCTGTCCGAGTTCCCTCTCCTACAACCTGAGGTCCCACGGCCTGAGGAGGACAGCGGGGGATTCTGTCCCTGCCTCCCCAGGAGGATATCCTCCTCCAGTGCAGAACAAGGACTCTTCCATTTAAACCGGCCGGTTCCCCCACAGGCCAAGCACAGGGTTCAATATTCGCTGGGCAGCCCCCTGGAGCCAGTCTAGCCCTGGAGGGTCACACTCTGTCTAGCCCAGTAGACCCGGCTTAGAGGTCAGGCAGGAAGGTCCGGGCAAAAAGAGGCTTTCCACCGCTGATCTGGATTTACCGGGATCCCAAGACCACCTGTCAATGTTCTCGAGCTCTACATTCTTCAAATCAGTGACCATGTAGACCCGGCCCGGAAGCCCAGTTCGGTTATTTCCTGTCGACTCCTCTTGACCCCTTTTGGGGGCGTTTCTTGGCAAAGATACTGGAGTGATTTGGCATTTTTTTCCTTCTCCAGCTCATTTGACAAATTGGGAAACTGAGGCAAACAGGGTTTCAGGCCCCTGAGAGCTGACCAGGTTTGTGCGTGATCTGGTCTGAGCCTGGGGTCCAGCATAAGAGGCTGGGTCAGGCTGAAGAATTCGGTAGCCCCTTGGGTGGGCCTGCAGCAGAGAGCCTCCCCTTGTAGATGCCAGAGCTTTCTGGCCTGCATCATTCTGCCAACCTCCCAGCCAGGCCTCTCCTGGCCCCTCCCCCTCCCTAAACTAAACCAGGCCTCTGGCCCTTTAAGCGGAACTCCCCGAAGCCAAGCGGCCTCAGGCTCCCCCGGAGGCCCTCTCTGCTTAGAAACCCCTAATTAAGGTGCGGGAGAGAAGGGAAAACAAGAGACTAGGTCTAGGCCCTGCCAGTGAGGGAGAAAAAAAGAACAGGATTAGGAGGCCTGGGAGCAAGCTGGCCGCAGGGGCTGGAACCCGGGTGAAGGGGCCCCGCCACCCTTTGATGAGTCCGCTGTGATATCAGGCGCCTCCTTCCAGCAGGACGGGCTGCCCTCATCGGAGCCCTCTCGTCCTGGGTGTTCCCAAGCTCTCGGGCCTTCCCCCAAGGGCTCCCCTCCTTCCCCAATAGCCAGCCACCCAGCAGGCACTTATTAGCTGCCCACAGTGTGTGGAGCCCTGAGCTAAGCGCTGGGCAGAGAAGGAAGAGGAAGAGCCCCTCTCCTCCTGAAGCTTGCCTTTGAATGGGGGGAAACGACCTGCACACATGGGAAGGATACACAAGCTAGGTAGGGAGGAGGCACACAAGGAGGCAAGGCCCTCACTGACAATACCCAGGGGTTCTCACAAGGGCCCTGGGAGGTAGGCATTGCCATTTTTCAGATGAGAAATGAATGCTTGCCTCAGGGAACATGTGTCCAAAGCTGGATTTGAACCCAAGTCTTCCTTTGAAACAAAATTCATCACTCTCCCATGGATTTACACAGCCTGATTTTTTTTTTTTTTTTTTTTTGCCATTGCAAGGATTTCAACGAAAACACCTGGGCTGTCTATGAACTGGTGATCTTTCTTCCTGTTCCCCTCTGTGATCCTGTCACCTGCTTTTTCAGTCAGGTTAGACTTCCCTCTAGCCAAGTTATCTGTCAAAGAGATGTGGAAAAAGCCTTCCTTCCCCCAGGTAGGAGCTTAAACTGCTCTCCTTTTCTTTCTTTCTCCACCAGGACTGCCTCAGTGATTTTGCCTCTCCCCTTACTCTGAAGGATGTCACATTGGAAGCCCAGGCACCTATGGGCAAACGCTGTCCTAAGGACACTGGTCCTGAGTACAGATGAAAAGTAATCTCTGGGGGAGGGGGGGGGCAGCTGGGTAGCTCAGTGGATTGAGAGCCAGGCCTAGAGACAGGAGGTCCTAGGTTCAAATCCGGCCTCAGACACTTCCCAGCTGTGTGTCCCTGGGCAAGTCACTTGACCCCCATTGCCTACCCTTACCAATCTTCCACCTATAAGTCAATACACAGAAGTTAAGGGTTTAAAATTAAAAAAAAAAAAAAAGAGAGAGAAGAAAAGTAATCTCTGGGCCTGGTCCCTGTCTTAGAGTTGAGGACTGAGCCTAGCACCAGAAGCAGATGCTACTAGGGCCCATCCTGGCCTGGGAATTGGCTCCTGCTCCCCCCCCCCCCTTTCCTTCTTTCCAAAGAGTCTCCCAGGGGTCTCTGAGCCCTTAGCCAGAGCCAGGAAGTGAGTGGTTAGGGCTGCTGAATGACCTTTCCTGGCACTGAGCGTCCTTAATTCTCCCTACGTCAGGCACCTGAGCCTGACCCAGAGGGAGATCGGTTGGTCTCAGCTCAAGTGGAGGAGAGGGGGTGGGGACCCCAGAATCTTTCTCTCTCTCGCTGCAGGACTCTACAGGGCACCTTCCTATCCTCTGGACTCGACAGCAGATCACACTTATCGCCCACCCCACCCCTCCTCACATACACTTAATCCATCTCTTCGCGGGGGCTCCTTGGGCCGAATTACTCACTGGCCTGAGTAATTGCCACACCTCGGGGTGGGCTCCATTAGTTCCCCCCCCCCCCCCATCTCATACCGCAACGCCTGCCTTCGTGCCACCCCCGTCCCTGCCCGGCCCGGACTCCACAGCCGCTCCCAGCCCGCGTGGGGACCAAAATAACTCCGGCCCCCACACTCTAACAAAAGCCAAAGTGAGGACCCAGCAGCTGTCTTTGCTGGGAAAGAGTCGGTGTACCCACTGACCGCACCCCCTCCAGTAGCTGGTGGGAGCCTGGGGAGCTGTCCAAACCAGGCCGTCTCGGAGCTCACCCAGAGCAACTGAACAACTGGTTTTAGTGTTCCCTCCCTGCCTCTCCTGAGCCGGCCAGGCTCCTCCTCGGGCTTCGGTCTCCAGAGAGCTGGGAATCCGAATAGTTCTCAGATCTGGGGGGAGTGGGCCCCCTTTCCTTGGACCCCAAAGCCCTCCTTTTTTCCCTCCGACACATACTGAGAATCCAGGCTGACTAGAGAGTGGGTTGAAGGGTGGCTGAGAAACCAATGGAAGAACAAACCCGCTTGGAATCTCGTTTCCACCTAGGACAGCTCCTGAAAGCCCCTCGCTTCCTCGCCTGTATTCTCGTATACTCCCCACCCTGGCCCAAACTCTTAGTTCTCCTCCCCACACCCTGCAATCTAGGTGGTCAGCATCCCAGCACGATACTCTAGAAGGGGAGAGCCGGAAGAGTTTATAAGCATCGATTCCAAATTCTTCATTTTACAGAGGAAGACACTTGAAGGGGGCTGCTAGGGAGGGGGACAAATGACTTGCCCAAGGTCACACACGTGGAAGCTGGAACCTAACTCGGAGGAAGGATGGTACCGTGCTGGAGCAGAACCTGACTGAGGACTCCCAGGCTTCTTCTCCCACGGGCTTTGCTCAGCCCACACCCCTTCTGTGCCTCCCTCCAGTTCTTGTCTAGGCTTACAGAGAAAGCCTTGCGCTTTGTAGACAAGTCCCTAAATTCCAGGTAACAGTGATGGGGTCTTAGCACCCTACCCAGCCCCCAGAAAAGAATGCTCCCCTCCCAGAGCCAAATGGGGCTTGTGGGGTAGGTTCTGACCACTGGTTTCTCTTCACGCCGCCCTCCCCAGCCCCTTCGCGGAGGTCTGGGGTTGGGTCCCTCCAAATGCCCACATGGGATTGCAAAGGTTTGTTCTGCCTCTGCAATATCAACCCTGTTCCTCCATTTGGGAGACTTTCTTTCCCCAGGCTGAGGCTTGAGTGTGCCGATGTGTGTGTGGAAGGAGGGGATATAGCGGTCCTGGAAAAGACCTGCCCCTGCTGGTAGCTCCACACTTTCCCTCTGAGGCAATCCTCCCAATTGGGAGGGAATGAAGAAAAAGGGGGCGCAGAGGAAGCAGGGACCCCAGAGGGCTGGTTCCGGGGCTGAGCTTCCTAGAGGATAGAGAAACCCGAGGGCGCAGGACTTGTATGGGCTTTGGATTGGGTGGGGAGCAGGGGGAGGGGTTGGCTTCCCCTTCCACCCTCGTTCCCCATCCCCCACCCTCTGCGGAATGTGCCATTCACGGCTCCCAGCCCCTTTCTCCCCGTGACCTCCAAAGCCCCGAGACCAGCTCTTGGAGACTGTACTCTCCTGCCTCCTTTGAAGTCCCTGGGGAAGAGGTCCAAAGGGTCAGAGAGGGGCCAGGGCGGGGAGGGACACGTGCGGGGTCAAGGCTAGTGATGGGAGGGTACGAGGGGCCCGGTTGGACAGGTGGCCCCAAGCCCCGGGGACACGGCGGGTGGAGCAGAAACACCTTGGGAGGCGCCGAGCGGCTGAGCGCAGCTGCCCAGGGAATAGGACGGCGCTTGGGCACCGCGAGCAGAGCGCACTTTCATAAATTTTGTATGGGAGGCGCTCCGTGAGCGGGGGCGGGGAGCGGAGAGAAGAAGGCGGGAGGGGAGGGCGGGAGAGGAGGGAGGGAGAGAGGGAGGGGAGAGAAGGAGAGCTGGGGGAGGCGGGGGGAGGAAGGGAGGCGCCCCGCTCCGCGGCTCCTCCGTGTCCTGCAAACGCTCGGCGGGCGCTTTCCTGCGAGCAGCGCGCTCCGGGCCAAGCGCCCATTTGCAGCAGCAGACCGAGGGGGCGGGGAGGGAGGGGGCCGTGGCCCACCGGCCAGGGG
>NC_058133.1:490762908-490779595 GCF_016433145.1 Gracilinanus agilis | reverse complement strand
TTCCTTCCTTCCTTCCTTCTTTCCCTCCCTCCTTCCTTCCATCCCTCCCTCCTTCCCTCCTTCCTTCCTTCCTTCCTTCCTTCCCCCCTCTCTCCCTTCTTCCTTCTCTTCCTCCTTCCTGCCTCCCCCTGTTGTCCATAATTCCTTCCATAAACACTTGACATGCCCACTCTGTGGGGCAGCCAGGTGCCAGGTGCTTGGTTTCCCTCCTTTCTGCTAATCAGAGGCATTGAATAAGCCACGAATAGGACACTCCCCTGGTGTTGGCTGCCATCTTTCAGGCCTTCCTGCTTTGCCGCCATATTTTCCTCTGAGTGCCCACCCCCACATTCCCCTGAGCCTCCTGCTCTCCGGATTGGTGCGTTGTGGTTTTGGAGAGGCAGAGCCTTGCCTGGGTTGTCTCCTGCAGGAACACTAATCTCCAAGGCCTCAAAGGGCAGAATCCCCGTGTTAGTGCCCCTGCCTGTGTTTACTCTCCTGTCCTTGACTAAAGTGGATTTTCTGCTAATGAGCACTTGGCTGCCCAGAGGCCAATGACCTACCTGTGCTTGGCTTTGCGTTTGCTTATTCCAGGGACAAAGAGAGGAAACCCTGCTTCTCTCATTCCCCTCTCCTGCGTCTCTACCCCAATATCCTTCCCCACTGGGTGTATCGGAGGGGGCTCAGCATTCCCTATGGCGCCTACAGCTCAAGGTCACCTCTGGCCTGGGCCAGATGAGAGTCAGAGCCCAGCAGAAAGGGCACTGGCTCTCTAGCAGAGGTCCTAGGTTCAAATCCTGCCTTGAATGCTTCCTTCCATGTGACCTTGGGGCAGTTAGGTATCGAAGTAGATAAAGTCCTGGGCCTGGAGTCAGGAAGACTCATCTTTGTGAGTTCAATTCTGGCTTCAGACATTTACGTGCTGTGTGATCCTGGGCAAGTCACTTAACCCTTCTGCCTCAGTTTCCTCATCTGTCAAATGATCTGGAAAAGGAAATGGCAAACCATTCCAGTATCTTTGCCAAGAAAACCCCAGATGGGGTCAGGATGAGTCTGGTGTGACAGATATGACCGAACAGCAACAAACTATGGGCCAGGCACCGTGTTAAAGTGCTTTAAAAATAGTGTCTCGTTCGAATGTAGATAGATGCTTTTATTATCCTCATTTTACAGCGGAGGAAACCGAGGCAAGCAGAGGCTAAGTGACTCCCCCAGGAGCACACAGAAAGAAAAGAGATCAGGTATGTCCCAGGAAGTCTAGAGGGAAAAGCTAGAACCACACAGGAAATGTACTTTTTGCCTGGGAAGAATTTTCTTTGTCTCTTGTTTAGGTTAAAATGTTTCTGATATCACAGATAGAATTTGGCTGGTGACGAGCCTGTGATTACTGTCTAATCACTCTGAGTGGTTTGGATAATAAACGGCAACCAGCCCCTGCTAGCTTATTCGGGAAAGTAGCTGCGGAGTCTCTTGTGCTGGCATAGCAAGCGGCTTGGCACCGGATGATTTGTGTGCATGGCGGCAGAAACCCACCTGGCGAGCCAGCGACAGGCCTGCCGGAGGTGGGAGGTGGGGCACTTAGTGCAGGGCCATCCCGTGGGGCCGTCCGTGCCCTGCGTGCCCACACGGTCGCCCCCCTAGCCGGGGAGCCCACTGGCACGAGGTGAGATGTTTCTGCCGTGGGTGTGCTGGTGAGACACGCTGTGAGTGGGCCCGGGGAGTGGGTGTGTTGGTGTGATCCACGCCACGTGTCTGCAGGGAAAGCGTGTGGGTGTGGGGCGTAGATTGCCCGAACGGCGAGTGGGTGGCTCGTCGAGACTCGTGGCACGGGGGCTCCTAGGACAAACCGAGTCAGGCCTGGCCCGCCCCATCGGGACGGAGGATGACCAGCTCGAGAAGTGGGAACGTGCAGCCTTTTGGGCCGAGTTCCTGGGAATCTGGACGAGGAGGAGCCTGCCACCAGCCCCCTCCTTCTCTCCCTCAGACCATGGCGGCGGATCTCTCGGTGTCTCCGACGTCTCTGTCTGGGCACCATTGTGAGAGGGCCCTTACCTCGGCTTATCTGGAGAGAGAGATTCACGGGGCCCTTGGGGGGAGAGTTGGCAGGCTTCTGGCCATCATTTATTCATGGGGATATTGCATGATGAGGGGATGGGGAGCTGAGGGGCTTCCATTAGCGAGAAGTGTACCAGGCGGGAAGCCTTGCTCTGCATTTGACATTTACTGGGTTCAGCCTTACTAGGAAGCTGCCTTTTCTTTTATAAGGTTTTGCCTTTAATGTTCTATTCATGGGCTTGTCTGTGCGGTCCGTGCAGAGAAGTGAGGACGAGGCTGGGCTGGCTGAAGGTTGAGCCGGGCTCCCCCTGGGTGGAGGGAGGGTGGCTGCGGGGGTCAGGGAGCTCAGCCGGGTAATTGGGTGGCAGAAGCCCGGGCAGGGAGAGCTGCCGGAAGAAGGGAACTGCTTTTTCGACCAAGAAGCTGGTCTTTCTTTCTCCCTCGGTGTGCGGCGGGCCAAAAGCCCACATGCCCACGTGTGTCGGCTTCCTCCTTTGGGGCTGCCCCCCAGGAGATGCTGCCAGCCAGGCTGAGGGACCCTCCGGGCTTGCGGACCCTGGGTAGAAGGAGGGACCCACCAGAATGTAAGCACGGGACCCTCTGGCATCCCCATGTACATCTGCGTTCTCCCGGGAGTGCAGCAGGGCAGTACCCAGGAGAAAACTGGGCCGGGTATCAGAACGTCCGGCCTCTACAACCAGAGCCACTCCTGTGATCCGAACTTTGGAGCCAGAGGGGTCCTTGGAGGCCATCGGGGGTCCCGTCCCTTCATTTGACAGAGAAGGGACTGAGATCCAGAAAGTGGACTTGCTCAAGGTCACACGGGGAGTAGAGTGGTGGAGCACAGATTCTGGTCCCCCTAGCAGGACCTTAGACAAGTCATTCGCCTCTCTAGGCCTCCGTTTCCTCATCTGTAAAAACAGGGATGGGGTGGACTGAATGACCTTTCAAGGTCTAAGATAATCTGAAGAGCCCAAGATAGGGCTGCCTCTGCTGAGAATCAGCCACCTGTAGGCTCTAACCCGGACTGTGCTCTGTATCCGGTTGGTACTCAAATTGCCGAATCTCATCTAGGAAGGTGAACTGTCCTTGGAGAGCTCTGAGGGGTTTCCTCACTAGGGAGGAGGGATTTCACCTCTCTACGGCCCACCCCATCCCCCAAGCCTGTGGCCAACGGCAGACCTGTCGACTGACCAATAAACGGCCCGACTGACCCTTAGGGTGAGGGCAGCAGTGTGTCCCGGGGGTGGACGGTCTGGGGAAAGGCAGCCTCTAAAGCAGAGAGAGGGAGCCTGGATTCAATTCTTGGCTCTGAAGCTTTCCAGGATCCCGGATTTATGTGTAGACGAGGCCTCAGTCCCTCGGAACAGGGCGAAAGAGGGTTATTCCTTGACTAGGGATGGTATCGGGGCGAGGGAAGCTCCCCATCGCTGCATGTGAGACCCCCTGAGCAAGGCCCGTCTCACGTGCTGCGAGCAGATGGCCAAGGGCAGGTGTGCCGACCCAGGATGCCAAAAATGGTGGCCACACGGGGATTTGGCCTGGAGAGTCCGGCAGGGTAGGCTCGGCGCTGGGAATAGAAGCAGCGGCCTCATTCGGAGGGAGTTTAGTGTTTTACTTGGCAGAATTTTATGGAACAGAATTCACACTATTGATTCCACGGCAAACAGAAACCTCCTTCTAGACATTTTGGGCGGAGGAGAGCCGGGATTTTTCAGCAAGGCCCGACCTAGTGCTAGGAGATAAACTGCAGGGAGATGCTGAGCTCAGGCAGAACCTGGCGCGAGCCACATCCTCCTGTCTTGTCTTCTTCCTGACCAGTTGCTTTGTTGGAACTGCTGCCTTTCTTCCCATGGAGGGAACAAGAGTGTTACCTAAGCCTGGGCTTTAACCTGAATTTTAACCTGAAGTGCGGGAGAAAAGCTTCACGCGGGGGACTCAGAGGAGCTGGAGGAGACCTCAGAGGCCTTCTGGTCCAACCTCCCCATTGTACAGATGAGGAAACTGAGGCCCAAGGAGCCTAAGTGACTCCAGAGCTAGAGGTAGGCCACTGAGTACAACCCTCCTCATTTTACAGATGAAGAAACTGAGGCCCAAGGAAGCTAAGTAATTTGTGGTACATGTAACTAGAAGTGGAAATAGTCTGGTTTTGTCATTTTACGGATGAAAAAACTGAGGCCCAATGTAATTAAGTGACTTGCCCAAAGTCTCACAGGTAGTAAACATCAGTGGTAGGTTTTGAATCCAGGGCCTCTGACTTCAGAGACAGTGCTCTTTCCTCACGAGAGAACAAGCTTGACCACCCAACCATAGGAATGGGGTGGGCCCTGAAGCTGCCACAGGGGTTAATATCTCCTGTTAAGAAAGAGCAGACTTGGAGTCAGGAGGGACCTGGGTTCAAATCTTGGCTCCAACACCTTCTAGGATCATACATTTAGATCTGAAAGGGATTTCAACTGCCTTCTAGTCCTGCCTTCATTTTACAGATGAGGAAACTGAGCCTGAGAAACACGATGGGTGACTTGCCCAGGTCCCACTGATAAGAAAGTGGCAGAGTTGGAATTTGAAATTCCACTCCTCTTTTTTCCCAATCTAGCACTCTCTCAGTATGACTTTGGACAAGTCATCAAAGGCAGATTTTAGTCTCCTCATCTGTGAAATGGGTGGATGGTGCCCGTTAGCCTTTGCCATCCTCACAACACGGATAGAATGTGAATTTTTACTTTGGACACTGTCCTTTGGGCTGTTCCTCTAAAGCAGGGGTCGGCAACGTGTGGCTCTCGAGCCGTATCTGGCTCTTTTGAGGGCCAGATCTGGCTCTTTCTGCAGGAGCCATAAAGTCCATTTTTTTCAGGCGCTGTTACAGGAGCGGCACTGTGAGCACTGTACGGCTCTCACAAAATGACATTTTAAAAAATGTGGCGTTTATGGCTCTCACGGCCAAAAAGGTTGCCGACCCCTGCTCTGGAGAGAGCCAGGAATCAGGAGTTGCTGGTCAAGTTCTCCTCCGTGTATCTTCTCCCGGTTCTCCTCCTGCCTTCAGTGCCCCGACGATACCCCAAATAATCATGGATCCTGTGCAGGAAGATCTTGTAAAAACTATTTCATTGAGACTTCCTTTTTTTATTGCTGTTACATCCTAATTACTCTTCCATACCTCACCTCCTGCTCCCAAAACAAAACAAACTAGGGGCAGCGAGGCAGCACAGTGGATAGAGCACAAGACCTGGAGACTGCAGGTTCTGGGTTCAAATCTGGTCTCAGACACTGCCTAGCTATGTGACCCTGGGCAAGTCACTTAACTCCAATTGCCTGGCCCTTGCCCTTCTGTCTTAGATAGAAAATAGGGGTTTAAAGAGGGAAAACAGACCCAGTGGCCCTGCATGTCGGATTCTGCATCCATAGTTCGCCACTTCCCTTACCAAGAAGAGGACACAAACGTCATCATTCCTCTGGAGTCAAGTTCGGTTATTCTGTGCAGTTGGCAGTTACTGTGGCCCTGGTTGCATTTTGGGTGGGAAAAGCCACATGTCCGTTCTTAAAGCCTGTCCTGTTATTACCCAATAGACTAAGCCCCTGCCACATGCATGCATTGTGCTTGGCATCAGAGGAGATTCGGAGAGAACCCGCCTTCCGGGAGGTTAGAATCTAGCACGTTGTCACGTCGCCTTGCCTCGCGTTCCCCAGAGGGTTCAAGCATCTTCCCTTCACAGGCTATTAGCTCCAAGGAGACTGGACACAGGGGCCATGTTTTACAGGAGAGGAGGCAGAGGGAGGGGATGAGAGGGATTGGGAATCAGAGGGTAACCCTGTGACTTACTACGTGGGTGACACTGCCAAGTCCTTCATTTCTCTGAGTCGAGGCGTCCTCACAGTGAGGGTTGGACTGGATCCTTTCTGAAGTCTCTTTCAGCTGCTCTATGGGACAGATGAGTGGGCCAGCCCATTAGCGCTCTGGGCGTCTGGAGGATTGTTTGCTGGGAATGCTGCAGAGATGTTGATTTAGCCAAGGATGGCTTTTTGGAGGAGGCAAGACTGGGCAAAGGCCTTGAAAACTGGAAAGGATTCAGAGAGGCAGAAGCTGACAAAAGTATTCCAGGCAAAATAGGATGTTGGGACTGAAGAGAGAACCAGAGAGAGAGGGAGAGGGGGGGAAGGAAAAGGAGAAAGACAGAGAAGAAAGAAGGAGAGACAGAGACAGAGACAGAGAGACAGAGAGAGAGGAGGAGGAGGAGAGAGAGGGAAAGAGAGAGAAGAAAGAAGGAGAGAGGGAGACGGAGAGAGAGGGAGGGGGAGAAGGAAAAGGAGACAGAGACAGAGGGAGATAGAGAGAGAGGAAAGAAGGAGAGAGAGGAGGAGGAGAGAGGGGGAAAGAGAGAGAAGAAGAAAAGAGAGACAAAGGGAGAGGGGGAGAAGGAAAAGGAGACAGAGAGAGAGAGACAGAGAAGAAAGAAGGAGAGAGAGAGGAGGAGGAGGAGGAGGAGAGAAAGGGAAAGAGAGAGAAGAAAGGAGAGAGGGAGACAGAGAGAGGGAGAGGGGGAGAAGGAAAAAGAGAGAGGGAGAGAAGAAAGAAAAGGAGAGAGAGAGACAGAGAGAGGTGGGGAGAGGGGAGAAGGAAAAGGAGACAGAGAGACAGAAGAAAGAAGGAGAGAGGAGGAGGAGAGAGTAGGGAAAGAGAGAGAAGAAAAAAGGAGAGAGTTAGAGGGGGAGAGGGAGGGAGGCAGAAGGAAAAGGAGAGACACAGGAAAGGAGAGAGAGAGAGGAGGAGGAAGAAGAGGAGGAGGAGAGAGGGAAAGAGAGAAGAAAGGAGAGAGAGAGAAAGAGAAACTAATTGAGTAGAGTAGAGTAGAGTTTTCTCTAAGCCTGTGAGGAACATTGGATCCAAACTGTAGAGGACTATGAATACTTGGCCCAAAACACAAGATTTCTCTGAGGTTTGAGAGCAGGGCAGACCAGAGTGCAAGTTGTATCCTGCACAGGATCAAGTAAGGTGATGAGTGGAATAAATTAATGTTCAATTAGGACAAGAACTAAAGTCCTTGAGTTACTGAGGGGGGTGGGGGGAACTAGATGACCTAGCAAACACTATAGCTAGGGAAGGGGCTGCACCCACAAAGACACCATGACTGGGAGAAGCCAGGAAAGGCAGAAGCTGTTTTCTTGGAAATGCAGTTTAAGAAGCCATGGCTGGGGGCAGCTAAGTAGCTCAGTGGATTGAGAGCCAAGTCTAGAGATGGGAGGTCCTGGGTTCAAATCTGGCCTCAGACACTTCCCAGCTGTGTGACCCTGGGCAAGTCACTTGACCCCCATTGCCCAGCCCTTACTGCTCTTCTGCCTTAGAACCAGTATTGATTCTAAGGTAAGGGTTTAAAAAAAAAGTCATGGCTACCTTTCTCTAGATGTCACTTGGGTACTGAGGTGCCATTAGCTGAGAAGGAAGTTATGACTAAGGAGAATAAGAAGACTCTGGCTTTCAAATTGGGCAACCAGCCCCATATGAAGAAACTTGGAATGTCAGAGCCGAAAAGGGTGTCACTGATGATTTAGTCCAACCCATCCATTGAACAAAGGGGGAAACTGAGTCCTAGAGAGGGGAAGGGTCAGAGCTGGGATCACTTGGGACTCCTGACTCTTCAGTCTTTATACTATATTGCAGTGCATTCTGGGATAGAGATTTTCTGATCCATCTGAAATTGGCTTCAGAGGTTAGACTTGGTTTAGAAACCCAAGAGGTCACCTAGTCCAACCCATACCTGAACAAAAACTTTCTCAAATGGTCATCCAGTTTCCCCTTAAATATCTCAGTTATACAGCTAAGTGGCTCAGTAGATAGAGCACAAGGCATGGAGTTGGGAAGATTCATCAATCTGGCCTCAGATACAGACTGGCTGTGTGACCCTGGGCAAGTCACTTAACTCGTTTGCCTTAGTTTCCTCATCTGTAAAAAAGCTGCAGAAGGAAATGCCAAACCACTCTAGTATCTTTGCCAAGAAAGCTCCAAAAGGGTCGTGAAGAGTCAGACACGACTGAAACTACTGAACAAAGAAATTTCCACGTGACTCCCTACTTTCCAAGGCGAATCATTCCTCTTCAGGAAATGCTTTAACTCCTAAGAAGTTTTTAGGTGAATCTGCCTGTTGCTGGCCCTTCACAGCCTGGCCCCAATCTCCCTCTCTAGATTTATTACATAGTATCACCCTTCACGCACTTCATGGCCAAACATGCCACTTTTTACACGTGATAGTCTACATCCAATCTCCATGCCTTTGCACAGGCTGTCCCCGATGCCTGGAATGCTATCCCTCCTCACCTCTCTTAGAATCCAGAAAGAAACACCTTTGCTGATTCCCCCCCACCCCCAGCACTCTGAAATAATGTTGTATTCATTTTGTACACACTCATATGTTGACATGTTGCCTCCTCCAAGGCAGGAATGATTTCATTTTTGTTTTTGCATCTTCATAGCCTTGAACAACGCCTGGAACCCCGAAAGCACTTAATAAAGGCTCCTCAGTGGATTGATTAGTCCTAATTCTCTCCTCCATGACGAAGGAAAAAAAGCTAGTGATCCCCTTTCCTGGACCAACACTCCCGGGGCTCTCCATCCCCATCCAAGTCTTCTTTCTCAGGCAAAACATTGGGCCAGTTTCTTTGCCCCTCACGTGTCCCAGCTCCGAGTCCCGATGCTGTACTGGCCCCCTCCCTCCAGACGTGCTCCAGCTTCTCGGTGTTCCTTCCTCCCCTCCGGAGCAGAGCTGTTCTGGCAGGGCAGAGGGCAGCGGCGGAGGAGCCGTGTCCCTCCTCGTTCCCGACATCATTCCTTCTGCTCCTCCAGCTTCGGCTCGCACGGCGTCACACGGGGACTCCGCGCTGAGCCTGCGGTCCTCTCAAATCTCAAGATTTCGAGTTTATTTGGACCCGCTCAGTTATTTAGCACGATGTCCCCGGCCCTGTACGATGGGGCCGAAAAACTCCAGCGACCCGGGAGGGGGGATCTCCAGTAACTGGTTTCTCCGAGGTTTGGGTTTTCCAAGAATCACAACCTGCAGCATTACCAGGAAAACATTTGTGTCAGGGAGATGGGTCTTTGCACCAGGGAGCAGCTCAGAACGATTTGAAAGCTCTGTACAATTTCCCAGAGGCCCTCCGGCCCTCGCTGCCTCCTATTCGTCTTTAGGCTCAGCTCATGGGGGTCCTTCCCAAACGTGGGTGCTAATTCAACGGACGGTGCTTATACATCCAGTCGGTCTCTCTCCTGAGCTCCAGGCCCACATCACTAACTGCCTTTCGGACATATCAAATGAGATGTCCTAGAACGCATCTTAAAAGGGCGTCTAGGTGGACTCCTCTTCCGGAGTTCAAATCTGGACTCAGACATTTACTTGCTGTGTGTCCCTGGGAAAGTCATTTCACCCTGGTTGCCTCAGTTTCCTCATCTGTAAAATGAGGGGGGAAAGGAAATGGCCAACTGCTCTAGTATCTTTGCCCAGAAAACCCCAAGTGGGGTCATGAAGAGTCAGGCAAAACTGAAACGACTGAACCGTGGCAAGAGCATCTTAAAATTCATCATGCCCCAAACAGATCTCATCTTTCTTCCCCAAACCTCCCCACCTTCCCTATTACTGTAAAGGGTACCTCCATTCTCCCATTCATCCAGGCCAGAAACTTCAGCGACATCCTCAATTCCTTCCCCTCATTCACCCCACGGATTCAATCTGTTGTCAACTCTTGTCATTTTTACCTTCACAATTATCTCCTGTATGCGAGCCCTTCTCTCCACTAATAACTACTAACCACCCTTATCTGAGCTCTCATTACTTCCTGTCTGGACTCTAGCAATAGTCTTCTAATTGGCCTTCCTGCCTCAAGCTTCTCCCCACTCCAATCCATCCTCCACACAGCTGCCAAGATTGTTGTCCTAAAATGAAGGTTTGACTGTGTCACCCTCTTCCCTCTCCTCCACTGACTACCGCCTCCAGGATTTGATCCTGGAATGAATCCTCTATTTGGTGTCTAGATTTGGCCCCTTCCCATCATCCTTTGGTTCTTCCTCCTTTACTCCCTTCCATAAACTCCATGATCATCCAGCTGCCCCTCGTCCTACCTGTTCCTCACATACAAACTCTATTTCTCAGCTATGGACCTTTGAACTGGCCGGCTGTCCCGCATGCCTGGAATGGAACCTCCACCGCCTTCTCTGGCTTCCTTCAGGACTCACCCCAAGTCTTACCACCTTCTGTTGGTCTTTCCTAGTTGCTCTCCCTCCAGTTCCTTCACTCAGAGACTGCCTTCCATTTATACTGTATATACTAAGCTACTTAACTGTTGTCTCTTCCTTTAAAATGAAGGTTCCTTGCAGGCAAGATCTGTGTTTTGGGCTTCTTTCCATCCCGATTCTTAGCACAGTACCTACCTGGTACATTGTAAATGCACAATAAATACTTGTTCAGTGATTGACTCGTTCTAGCCACTCAGCTGTATGTCTGGACAAGAGACGTTTTTCATCCATTTAGTTTTTCCCATGTAGATTGTTAAGCCAAGCTCTTGAATAATCGTGGATCTCACTGAGGAGAACGTTGATGCTCTCCAGCTTGGCACAATCAGTACAATGCCTCCCACAAACAAAAGCACCTCACTGTCTACGGGGAATCCTAATTCTCCCGAGACTTTGAGCAAGACACCCTCGGCGATTGCAGCAAGCCTGCTTTTCTCTGTCCTATGCCTGCTTGGCCCTGATAATCGGAGGATTATTGAACGATTATCTCTATGGTCAAATTTGTAAAGGAATCCTGTGAAGAGTGATTTTAATATATGCACAAGAGAATCCTTTTGGGAGGAGAGCTTAGAAGGCCACATTCAGCCCTACCAATTCAAAGGTTTTTTGGCGATCAGCAAACAGTAAACAGTGGAATCTTTTATTCTCTTCTCCTTCGGTCAATCGTGCGACGGTAAAGGTGTGGGACTGCTGTAGAGAATTATTTGCAAAGACCACCTGTTCTTATATCTTTATTCAAGATAAACAATTATAATATTGCTATTACATGATATCATTAAAAATAAATTATAAATTAATGACATTCGATTCATGCAAGACACCTTCACTACATCGGCAGCTCATTGTCTCTCTCAGTCTTTGTCTCTCTCAATCTATCTCTTTCTGTCTCTCTTCCCTTCACATTCTCCTCCCTCCCTGCTAGCTGACGTTTTTATTTTTTACTTTATAATTTGTCGATACATTCTGGGTTTGACCCAATAGACCCTTCCCAACAAACACACAACTCCCCTACAAAGTACATTGCCTGAAAACAGTTCCGCCCAATGAAACCATCTAACAGTAGGATCGCGACTGATAGCGCATGCCATTTTTCGTAGTTTGCACAAAGATCATTCTCATAAAGGTTTTATAAAGATGAGAAAGTTGGCATATATATGGGCTGAGAGTTATTGATGTTCTCTGAATTGTCGTTTTTTGGGATAACTATGTCATTTGGATTTTTTTTCTCCTGTTCTTTCTCCCTGTTTCTCCCCCTCCTCCAAGATATCTCTCAATTCTTTCATGATCGGTACCTCCAGCATGAGTTTTTCCCTAGAGCCGACTGGCTGGCTCTCCTCCCTAATCTTTTGTCATTTGCATATTTGATGAGCAGATCATCGATGTCCTCATCCAAGTCATTGATAAAAATGTTAAATATAACAGGACCAAGGACCAGTCTTTAGACCTGTGTGGCGAACCTATGGTGCATATGCCGGAGGAGGCACTCTGTGTGGGCGTGTGTGCCATCACCTCAGCTCAGAATTCACCAGAGTTTGTTACTAGAAAGCCAAAGGGACTTGGGGCCAGGCTGCTCCCCTCTTCCTCCCCTAAAGACATTCCTCACTTCACCCCCCCAAAAGGTTCTCCATCATGGCTTTAGACCAGTGGTTCCCAAACTTTTTTGACCTACTGCCCCCTTTCCAGAAAAAAAATATTACTTAGTCCCCTGGAAATTAAATTTTTAAAAATTTTAATAGCAAATAACAGGAAAGATAAATGCACCTGTGGCCATCACCGCCTCACTAGATCACTGCAGCTCCCACCAGGGGGCGGTGGTGCCCACTTTGGGCATCACTGCTTTAGACTAAAGCCTGTGATCAAGGAGAACTAACACCTCAGGTAGGAGAGCTTGCCAAGCCCTGTTCAGGACTGCTTTTCATCTTTGGTGTCCATCTGCTACCCAGCTTTCAGCAGTGGCTCCAAGAAGCTGTAGCTTGCGCAGTGGCCACACTTCAGTAGTGCCATCTTGGTGGATGGGCTAAGCCAGGTCGAGGGTAACTGTCGGTGAGTTGGGGGGGGCGTCTACCCCAGGCATCTGAAGACGTCCCCTCCCTCAGGAAGGGGCAGATGAGAATGATTTATGAAGGTGGTAGAAGCCCTTAGAGCTTGTTCAGATACAGAAGAAGCCAGGGTCATCCACTGCATCCCATTACCAATCTTGACTTTTGTCTTGCCTTGGGACTTTGATGACTCTGGAAGAGAGAGTGAGGCAGACACACTTTGCGTGACTCTGCCTCATTTAAATCCAATTTATTCAAGAGTCAAAAGATACCACCGGTGAAGTGATTTTGGCCCTCTTCCAGCCTTAGAGACAACAACCAAGCCTTTCAGATTGTCATCAATTCATTTCCAGGTCATGTTTCTCTAGCCTGTTTAAGTGATATAGACAGAGAGACAAAGCATTTAGTGAGCCCTTACTAGGTACCAGGCAAAGGACTCAAGCCCTAGGAGTCGAAATATAATCCAGGAGATGGGGAGTCCCTTCAGGGAGTTTCCATTCAAAAGAGGGATGAGTGAATATAAAAGGTAGCTAGATGGCACAATGAATAGAGTGCAGTGCCTAAAATCAAAAAGACCCAGGTGGCAGCTGGGTAGCTCAGTGGATGGAGAGCCAGGCCTAGAGACAGGAGGTCCTGGATTCAAATATGATCTCAGACACTTCCCAGCTGTGTGACCCTGGGCAAGTCACTTAACCCTCATTGCCTACCCTTACCACTCTTCTGCCTTGGAACCAATACACAGGATTGACTCTAAGATAGAAGGTAAGGGTTTAAAAAACAAACAAATAAATAAATAAAATAAGAACCAGAAAGACCTGAATTCAAATCTATCTTCAAATGAACTATGTGATCTTAGGCAAGTTATATCATCTCTGCTTGCCTCAGTTTCCTCATATGTAAAATGGGGATGTACCCATGTAATGGTACCTGTCTCCTAGGGTTGTGGTGAAGATCAGATGAGATAAAACAAGCAAGGTGCCCAGCACATAGTAGGTGCTCAATAAATGCAAATAAATAAAAAAAAGATGGAAGACAAGGCAGGGGAAATAAGGAGCATAACCAGGAGAGACATGAGCATGGACAGCCTGAGCCTTTCCTGAAATGGTTCTTGCTGTTGTTGTTCAGGTCTTCACGATCCCATCTTTGGTTTTCTTGGCAGAGATACTGGAGTGGTTTGCCATTTTGTTCTCCAGCTCATTTTACAAATGAGGTGACTTGCCCAGGGTCACACCGATAGTAAGTGTCTGAGGTCAGATTTGAACTCAGGAAAACAAGTCTTCCTGACTTCCTGCTCATAACTCTGGCCACTGTGCCACCGCCTAGCAGCCAGTCTTGAAAGAGCAGTTCCAGTTTGCTACTCACGAGCAGGGGAAGGGATGCCAGCTAATTCAGCAATAAGCATTTCGTAAACATGGATGATGTCTATGAAGCAGTGGCAGGCAGCGTGACATTCCTGATGGTCAGTTAGTCTTGGAGTCAGGAAGAAGTTCAAGTCTGGTCTGACATATGTTGTCTGTGTGACTCTGGATAAGTCATTTCTTGGTGCCTAAGGCAGCTAGCTTGAAGACTAAGTTGCTGCCAGTCTGAACTAGTGAAGGGACTTTTTTATTGGGGGTTCTCTATGCCGAGGAAAACAAAGTCCCCTCTAAAATGTGCGAAGTACCAAGGATACCAAGACTGAAATGAAAAACAAAAATACAAAGCCCAATGGTCCTGCCCACTGGGGAAAGAGAACATGAAAACAGAGAAGGAGGGAGGGAGGCTTGTACGTACAGATCTTCCCTCCCCAGGAGCTTTGTCCAGTGCTCTTTTGGAGTTGGGGCACCGGAGTCTGGAATCCCTGCTCTGCTGCTGCAGCTCTGTGTGACCTTGGCTAAGTCCTTCACCTTTTCTAGATTCTGTAAAATGAGAAAGGACTGAACAGCTCCAGAACCAAGATAGGATTCCTTGCTGAAATCCAAGAAGCTGCTCACTTAGGGACAGTTGGGATCCATCCCTCTTCCCCAAATCTCTCCCAGGGTCCACACTGAGGAGCCCAAGTTTGTGCAGCACTGCTCCCTCTCGCCTCTAGGATCAAATTCAAACTACTCTTTGTGGCATTCAAAGCCCTTCAGTAGCAGACTCCAGCCTATCACTCTACCTTCTATCCAAACTGGCCTTCTTGGCGTTCTGGGCACATACTATTCCATCTCCTGCCTCCTTGCCTTTGCATAGGCTGTGCCCCAGGATTGGATCCCTCACTTCAAAGTTCATGTCCTGAAACTCTCAGCTGCTAGTGTATTCTCCAGTGACTTTGCATTGATTATGTGTAGGTTCTGTATTTCTTTATATGGGAACATATTGTTTCCCATCCCTGCCCCCATGTCAGTTCCTTAAAGGCACATTTTTGCCCGAGTAACCCAAACACAAGTGCCCTGCACAGCAGCCAGTATATAGTAGGAACTTAATGAATGCCCGTTGCTTGATTGGACGGCTCTACTGAGACTTCTCGGCGCATAGTAGGTGCTTACTACATGCTTATTCATTCATTCATTCAGTGCTTGCTGATTGACTGACTGATCCCTGCCCGTGCCCTCATTGGAGGCCATGCTCCCCTAATTGGCTGCTGACTTTTGAACCCTAAAATCCATTGAGCAGCTAAGCTTTTAGCTCATTTCCTGACCATCCGCTCTAATGATTGCTCTCCTCACCCAAGATATCTGCACTCAGCGATGTTTGGCCCTTTGCCAATCCCGAATCCACCCTTTCAGGGAGATGGAGGGAGGAATAGTGATAATAATAACAACTGGCATTTTTATGGCCCTTCAAGGGCTCCGAAGCCCTCTGCACATTAGCGCAGCTGAGCTTCTCGACAGCCCTGTGAGGTCAGCTCCTCTGATCTGCACTTCGTAGGGGAAGGGGCCAAGGCACACACTAAGTGACTTTCCAAGAAAGTTTCTTGGACAGGATTCGAACTCTGGTCTTCCTCATGCCAGTCCCAGCAGCACTCTGTCCACTACATCCCGCTGCCTCTCTGGGAGGGGAAGTCTTATCCATCACCATTTTAACAGTTGAAGAAACTGAGGTCTGGTCCCACTAAGTGACTTGCCCAAGTTCACTCAGCTAGTACTAGGATTTGCATCCATATCTTTGCAGTCTCGTTGCTGGATCATAGAGTCCAGAGGAGGGTTCCCTGCCCACCTCCCCAGAGCAGAGACACCCGCAGTTTGTCCTTTGGGCCATGGCCTCCTCCTTATCCTTCCACTCCCAGAAACTTTCAGGCACAGCATAGACACAGGTGGTTAGGCACACCTAACAGGGTTTGCTGGAGCCGTTCCTACTGGCAAGCCCATCGTTAAATGTTCCTCGAGAGCCTTTAGACCTCGGAAATCCCCAGAAGCTACAAATCAGGGTTTGACTCACAATTGTTTGGTTGTCTCAAGAGAGTGACAGAGAAAATGTTAATGATGAAGATAAATGTAGTGGGTACATTTTCTCTCAGAGAGCAGATAGTTAGACATTTACCAGCAGAGCCCTGTCTCCACTCGTAAGAAAAGGCTACCTTTAATATCAAGGCAAAAAAGTTTGGGGAACATTTCCCAGAATCTTGGAGTTGGAAGGGGCTCCCCGGGCCAGTCTCTGCACCACCCTGATGGCAATTAGCCATTCCACCGTTACTTGAAGACCTCCAGGGATGGAGATCTCACCACTTCCTGCGGCAGCCCATCCCCCTTTTGCATAGCTATTAAGGCTTAGGAAGTTCTCTCTCTCCCCCTCCCTCGCTCCTTCCTTCTCTCTTCTCCTCTCTCTTTTTGTGTTTCCCTTCTCTCTCCCTCTCTCCTCCCCCTCTTCTCTCTCTCTCTCTCTTCCTCTCTCTCTCTCTCNCCTCCCTCGCTCCTTCCTTCTCTCTTCTCCTCTCTCTTTTTGTGTTTCCCTTCTCTCTCCCTCTCTCCTCCCCCTCTTCTCTCTCTCTCTCTCTCTCTCTCTCTCTCTCTCTCTCTCTCTCTCTCTCTCTCTCTCTCTCTCTTCTGTCTCTCCTTCCTCCGCCTCCCTCTTCCCTCTCTTCCTTCCCTCTTTCTCCAGTCTCTTTGTTTCTCTCTTCTCCTTCCTCCTTTCCTCTCTCTTCATTGTCTCTGTCTCTTTCTCTCCCCCTTCCCCCTCTTTCCCCTTGGTCTCTGTTTCTGTCTCTCTGTCTCTCTTCCCCCTCTCCTCTCCTTCCTGCCTTTTTGTCTCTCTGTTTCTATCTGTCTGTCTCTCTCCCTCTCCCCTCTCTCTCCTTACCTTTCTCCCTCTTCCTCCTGTCTATCTCCCTGTCTCTGTCTCTTTCTTTCCCCTCCTTTCCTCCTTCTCCCCTTCCCTC
>NC_058133.1:490751397-490759993 GCF_016433145.1 Gracilinanus agilis | reverse complement strand
AGAAAGAAAGAAAGAAAGAAAGAAAGAAAGAAAGAAAGAAAGAAAGAAAGAAAGAAAGAAAGAAAGAAAGAAAAAGAAGGAGAGAGGGAGAGAGGGAGGAAGGAAGGAAAGAAGGAAGAAAGAAAGTGGCAGAGTTGGAATTTGAACTTGGGTCCTCTGACTCCATATCCAGGACACTTCTCCCTCTCCAAGGCTGCCTGGAAATTATATATGAATTTCTAGGTCAAAGATCTGGAGGGTTTAGCAGGCAGCTTAATATGAGTAACAGCATGATATGACAGCAAAGCAAGATCTTCCAGTTTTAGACTCTGTTAGGAGAGGGGTGCTGTTGGGGACTGAAGAGATTGCATTTGGCCCGGCTGAGACCACCTCTCGAGTGTCAGGCTCATCTCTGGGTCTTAATAAAGTCACTGATGAGCTCAAGAGTGCCCCTAAGAGGAAGCGAGGTGGGCGATGAGACATAGAATGATCCAACCATTCCACAAGGGAAATATGAACCACAGCCCTTAAAGGGCCACAAAACCATACTTGCCCTTGGAGACAGCAGGACCACCACCTGGTCTGGATCCCAAAGAGATCAGAGTCAGGGGAAAAGGACCGACTTGTACAAAAATACTTTTAGCAGCTTTTTGTTGGGGCAAATAATTGGAAACTGAGGCGTCATCCCTCATTTGGGGAATGGTTGAACGAGTTGTGGCATAACGTTGTCATGGAATACTATTGTGCTATAAGAAACAATGAACAAAGGGGCAGCTGGGTAGCTCAGTGGATTGAGAGTCAGGCCTAGAGACAGGAGGTCCTGGGTTCAAATCCAACCTCAGACACTTCCCAGCTGTGTGACCCTGGGCAAGTCACTTGACCCCCATGGCCCACCCTTACCACTCTTCCACCTACGAGCCAATATACAGAAGTTAAGGGTTTAAAAAAAAAAAAAAGAAAGAAACAATGAACAGGATGAATTCAGAAAGACCTGAAAAGACTTCTCAGAACCGATGCAAAGCGAAGGTGAGCAGAAGCAGGAGAACAGTGTATGCAGTGGCAGAAATATTGTACCTTGATCAACTGGGAAGGACTAAACGGCCATCAGCAAAGCAAGGCTCTAAGATAACCCTGAGGGACTCGTGATAGAACGACGGCATCCATAACATCCAAAGAAGGAACTGTTAGAATGGGACTGCAGATCAAAGCACGTCATCCTTTGCTTTATTTCCTCCATGAGTTTTTTATTCTATGTGTGGTATGTGTCTTCAGTTATGACATGGGGAATATGGAAATATGGAAATATATGGAAATATATTTATTGGTACAACCTAGCTCAGACTATTTACTGCCTGGATGGGGGTGAGGGGAAAGAACCTGATCAAAAAATGTCAGAAAACATTTATCAAAAAAAGAAAAGAGGGGGCAGCTAGGTGGCTCAGTGGATGGAGAGCCAGGCCTAGAGTCGGGAGGTCCTAGGTTCAAATCTGGCCTCAGATACTTCCTAGCTGGGTGACCCTGGGCAAGTCACTTAACCCCCATTGCCCACCCTTACCACTCTTCTGCCTTGGAGCCAATACACGGTATTGATTCTGAGATGGAAGGTGAGGGTTTAACAAAGAAAAGAAAAGAAAACACTTCTCAAAAATTGTTTCTACATACAATAAAAAAAAGTAAAATTTAATTTTAAAAAACTATCCTGTTTGAGGAACAATGGAAGAACCAGAGGGTGTTTATACTGGCATAGAGAAAACATGGTAGGGGAGATTGTTGGTCAGTCATTTGGGGGACATACGTAACTTTTTGGGTTTTCTTGGCCAAGAAACTGAAGCAGTTTGCCATTTCCTTTTCTAGCAAATTTGACAGGTGAGGAAACTGAGGCAAACAGGGTTAAGTGACTTGCCCACAGTCACACAGCTAGAAAGCGTCTGAGGCCAGATTTGGACTCAGGAAGGTGAGCCTTCCTGACTCCAGACCTGGAGCTCTATCCACTGCGACACCCAGCTGTCCCAGGGTGGGTGTGGTAGCTGTGTTTAAATTTTTCAAGGGCTGTCACAGGGAAGAGGGATTAGACTTGTTCTCCTTAGCCCCGGAGGGCAAAGCTGGGACTAATTGGTACACGTTTCAGGGAGTTAGAATGCTGCTTGATGTCAGAAAAAGAATTCCTAACAATTAGAGCTCTCAGGGAATGGCCTGGGCTGCTGGAGGAGGTAGTGAGTCCCCCCTCCGGGGAGGTCAGCAAGCAGGGGTCAAGGTGGCTGCTTGGCGGGTCTGTTCTGGTTGGAGGTGGCCTCTACAAGGTCTTTGAACTCTGAGATCTGGAATTCTTGGACTCTTACTGTGAGACACATCCTCCATCCTTATAGGACCGTGCACTCATCCCTTGAAAGGGTTCTTGGAGGCCACCTATAATCCAACTCCTGTGTTTTACAGATGGGGAAACTGAGGCCCAAAGGGGTTACATGACCGGTCAAGGTCAAACAAGCCGTCAATATTTTTGTAAGGTCACCGGTCTAGAGCTGGAAGGGATCCCCCAGGTCAGCTATGGTTCAATCTCCTCATTTTACAGATGGGGAAACTGAGGCCCAGAGGTGTTACATGACCGGCAAGAGATCAAATAAGCAGTACATCCTTCCTATGCCTTTAGGGAATGATTTCTTGGAACTTAAATGAAGATTTTGGGTTCATTTTTTTTAAGTCAACATTTTTACATAATACCTAAACAACTCTCTCCATTCTAAGGAGAAGAGAAGGGAGGGAACCTCTTCCAGTGAAGAGACAGACGTCATCTTGGGGAAAGGATAGTTCTAGTTGGCCAAGGCACAAATGTTTGATCCCCACATAAGCCACTTTCTTAATTCTAGGGAGACATTTTATGGGACGGAATTATCCTGAACTTGGGAGTCCGCAGACCTGAATTCGAATTCCAAGCCTACCCATTGTGAGCTGTTTGACCCTACCCAAGTTACAACATATCTCTGAGGCTCAGTATCTCCATCTGTAATATGGGAGACAGAAGGAATGGTAGAGAAAGTGCTTGGGAGACAGTCAACAAGCATTTTTATTTTACTTTATTTTGTGTTATTTTTTAACCCTCACCTTCCATCTTAGATTCAATTCTGTGTACTGCTTCTAAGGCAGAAGAATGGTACGGGTGGGCAATGGGGGTCAAGTGACTTGCCCAGGGTCACACAGCTAGGAAGTGTCTGAGGCCAGATTTGAACCCGGGATCTCCCGTCTTTCAGCCCGGCTCTCAATCCACTGAGCCGCCCAGCTGTCCCAACAAGTATTTTTAAAGAACCAGCTATGTGTAAGGCACTGGGGGTTATAAAGTCTCTGCCTTCACAGTGTTTATATTCTATCAAGAGATTGGAATAGAGAAGCCTTTGCTGTAAACTAAATGATGGGAATACAGACAGAAGAGAGAGTCAGTCCCTGCTGTCAAAGGAGAGTACACAGAAGTGGGTTTGGTGGCAGGGCAGATGGCAAGGCCCAGGGCTACTTGGGATGCTTCTTTGGTTTTGGTTTTTATTTTATTTTTTTAATTCTTACCTTCTGTCTTAGAATATATACTATATATTGGTTCCAAGGCAGAAGCACGGCAAGGGCTGGGCAATGGGGGTTAAGTGACTTGCCCAGGGTCACCCAGCTAGGAAGTGTCTGAGGCCACATTTGAACCCAGGACCTCCCATTTCTAGGCCTGCTCTCTATCCACTCTACTACCTACCTACCCCACCTGTTCCTTGGGTTGTTGTAGTGGGTCCAATGGTAGGACCTAGGGGGTCTTTAGGTCATATTATAGGAAATGGGAGAACCTGGTAGGATCTGGGGGGGCATTATTGATGGTGATGAGACCACTAGGGGAAGGAGGCCTGGAGTAGCTCTAGTGCCTGGGCTTTGTGGTGTACAAACATATGAGTCAGATGAAATATGAACCTTCTAAAAGTTTTATTGGAATGGGAATATTATTATCATTATACTGAGGGACAGGAGCGTCCTTGTGAGAAACTCTGGATTTAGGACTTAGGTTCAAATCCTGACCAACCACAAGAAAGCCAGCCTTGTGCCACAAGGGAGGGGAGACCAATATGTGTCATTGTTTGTAAGAGGGACTAGGCAGACAGACAGAGACAGAGAAGGAAAGAGGGAGGGAGAAGGGAGGAAGAAGAGGGGAGAGAAAGACAGAGAGAGACACACACAGACACACAGAGGGAGAAAGAGAGAGAAGAGAGGAGAGAGAAGAGAGGAAAGAGAGAGAAGAGAGGAGAGAGAGGGAGAAAGAGAGAGACAGAGAGAGAGAAGAGAGAGAGAGAGAGAGAGAGAAGAGAGACAGAGAGAGGGAGAAAGAGAGAGACAGACAGAGAGAAGAGAGACAGAGAGAGGGAGAGAGACAGAGACAGAGAGAGAGAAGAGAGAGAGAAGAGAGAGAGAGAGAGAGAGAGAGAGAGAGAGAGAAGAGAGAGAGAGACAGAGAGACAGAGAGAGAGGGAGAAAGAGAGAGACAGAGAGAGAGAAGAGAGACAGAGAGAGGGAGAAAGGAGAGAGAGAAGAGACAGAGAAGAGACAGAGAGACGGAAGGAGAGGGAGAGAAAGGGAGCGGGAGAAGAGGAAAGAGGGAGGAGGAGGAGAGAGAGACACAAATAAAGGGTGCATGCTACCTGCACTACTGGAGGGCCAGTGTAATGGGGTGGGTTGGGAGACCCTTGTTTGAATATTGGCTCTCCTAAGTATTTTTGTTGTAGGGCCTTGGCCAAGTCTCTCCTCTGAGCCTCAGAATGAGGATGCTGCCTGCCCCCTTCCCTCGCCACTACCCTCCCTTGCTTGCTCCCTCCTCCCTCCTGGGTCGCTGTGTGGCTTGGGAGGAGACAAAGGCAGCTCTCGGTATCCAGGAAGCCCAGCTTCCATGTGAGCTCCTCATCTGACAATGGAATGATCACGCTGACAGTGAGTCACCGGCCGCCTCTCTGTGATAAGGGAGGGCCTGTTCTGCCTGGGATGTGCAGGCGGCGATGCAGAGAATCGGGGGAGCAGCTTCTAGTAGGGGCACCACTCTGGTGGTGGTCAGCCATTTCAGTCTCTTTTTTTTAAACCCTCACCTTCCGTCTTAGAATCAATGCTATGTATTAATTCTAAGGCAAGGGCTAGGCCATGGGGGTTAAGTGACATGCCCAGGGTCATTCAGCTAGAAAGTGTCTGAGGCCAGATTTGAACCCAGAACCTCCTGGCTCTCTGTCCACTGAGGCACTCGCCGCCCTGACTTCATTGCTTTTTCTACCACTCATAAAAACAATTCAAGCCAACAGCTACTTCTCCCCCAAGGGTCACGAGAAGCCACTGTTTCCCTCGTGCTCTCGCTGAAGCTCGTTTCTGTTAAATTGAATTGACTGCAATTAAATGGAATCGAATTGAATCGAATACAGTAAACTTTTATTATGAGGAGACAGCCGGCCTCAAAACTCAGAGGAGACCCGGGTTTGGGCCTGGCCAGTCACGCAGGCCGCCGTGGGCCATCTGCCCCAGCAGAGAACTCCCTCCTTGGATGGAGTCGCAGACTCAGTCACAACAAGACCCAGGAAACCAAAGAGCCCCCAAAGGGGTTCAGGCCGCTTAGAGGTGGAGGGGAATTGGAAGATGCCTCGGAGAGAGGCATTGGGAAGAGGGGTGGCGAGCCTGGAGAGCAGCGTCCCTGCCCTCAGAGAGCATCCAGGACAAGGAGGACTCGGGGTGCGGATGCGCCCAGGACGCCAGGAAGCAAACACAAAGGAGGCTCAGGAGGGAGAGAGTGCCGACAGGTGGAGAGAACCCCAAAGGGTCTGAGGGCCCCTGAGCTGAGTGTTCAAGGAAGTCAGGGCTTCCAGCAGGTGGAGGAGCGAAGGAAGAAGCACTCCAGCCTTGGGGAGCGGCGGCGGGGCCTGACATATACCCTTTATCTATTTCTGACTACGGAGGGGGCCACAGCCGGCCCACTCCGGCCCCCGAGGCCTTGGGCCGCGGCTGCTCCCGCCTAGCTTAGATGGCAGGGCCTGCGGCCTATGGCCCTGGTTGGGGGGCCGTAAATGGGTCTGAGAAGGACCAGGATTTTCTGTATTCCTCCTCTTGCTTCCTGAAGGCCTGCTTCTCAGGGAGCATCGAGGAGTTCCAGAGAACCCCTTCCTAGGAGGTCAGGCCATTGGACTAAGTTTCTGGGGGGCTGGGCCACGGAGGGGGTCTTTTACTTTGAGGAAGGACACCCTTTCCCTCTGGGGAAGGGCCAGCGGGCGTCTCCTCTCCTGACCCAATGGTTTGGGCTTCAGGAATAAGCGATGCTCAAATTGGAAATCTAGATGAGAATAGCGCAGGGATGTCTGTCATCGTGGAAAGTGTACCTTCTCTCACACACTCACACTCACACACACACTCACACTCACACACTCATACACACTCTCACACACTCACACTCACACACTCACACACACTCACACTCACTCACACACACTCACTCACACTCACACACTCATACACACACGCACACACACGCACACACGCACACTCACACGCACTCACTCACATGCACACACGCACACACACTCACACACACACATGCACACTCACATGCACACTCACACGCACTCACACTCACTCTCTCACACACACACACACACACACACACACACACACACACACACACACTCTAAACCAGCAGCCCAAGACTGGAGAGTGAACTTGTCCTCTCTCCTGGCACCGGTACACTCTACCTCTTTTCCTCCCGGTCCATCGGCGAGGTGGATGGTCAGTAGCTGCTGGAGGAGTCGCGTCTCATGGCCCGAGTGGGCACCTCGGGAGGGGGGCCCTCAGGGAGGCCGTCTTCTCCCCATTTCCCAGGCTCCGTGTCGAGGCCACCTCGAGATGCCTCTCCGGCACCCCCTCCGAACCCTTCCCGTCGCTCCCGGGGCGCCCAGGGGTTCGGGAGATGGGCGACAGCACTCGCGCCCATCAGCGCTTCGCCTTGGCTTGGGAGAGGCAGGCGGAGGAAGCCTGTGATTTAGAGTGATGAGATGTAAAACGCGGGGTTCCTGCGTCCGCTCCGGCCCGATCCCATCAGCATCTCATTCCCGTTACCTGGGGCTCCTCCAGGTCTCATTTAGAGGATTCTGTCAGCCGAGCACCTCCTCGGCGGCGGCTGGAATGACTCGGTTCTTACATCTATCACACCTGCACTGTGACAATGTAATTTTTATCTCCGGTTGTTTATTTCTCAGATGGAACTACTTGTAAATTCTGAGAAGAAAATATATCCTTGCATGTGACGGAGACAACACAAGACGATTCATCTGGGCCCTTATGACCGGAATGCAAAGCGGGGGACCAAAAGGCAGCAAGCTGGGGTGCTGATTGCCCCCAGGAGACTGTGGGAAGCGGCAGGCAATCAAGAAGACTCAGCCCCAGGGGACAGCCGGGTAGCTCAGTGGATTGAGAGTCAGGCCTAAAGATGGGAGGTCCTGGGTTCAAATATGACCTCAGACACTTCCCAGCTGTGTGACCCTGGGCAAGTCACTTGACCCCCATTGCCTACCCTTACCACTCTTCTGCCTTGGAGCCAATACACGGTATTGACTCCAAGACAGAAGGTGAGGGTTTAAAAAAAAAAAAGACTCAGCCTCTGAGCTGGGGTTACCCATCAGGAGGCTCAGGGGCAGAAGTATTTGCTGCTGGGCCTCAGTTTCCCCTCTTTGGCCATTTTGGGGATTGGATTCTAAGCCCCTTCCAGTTTAATGTCATTTAGTACTCAGTTTTATTTGTTTGTTTTTAGGCTGGATTTGTGGTGTTTTGGGGGTAGGGAATTTCCATGAAGTAAATGTTTCATTAGATATGTCTCTGTTCTGCAACTCAGAGAGCTTCCTAGAGCAAATGACTTGCTCCGTCGCATAGCCTAAGTGTCGAGGCACAACTTGAACTCAGGTCCTCTTGACTCCAAGTAAGTCGATAACAAAATAAAGACTTTCAGAATGGAAAAGAGGGTCACTGAGAACTGGGGGAATCAGAAAAAGCCTTTTAGAGGTGCCAGCAGAAGAAATGAATGGAGGCGGGTGTTCCAAGAAATAAAAGTGAAAAGGGAGACCATTCTAGACATGAGGAATAGCCTGCCTCCCAAGGTTATTGCAAGGATCAAATGAGATATATTTGTAAAACGCTTAGCACAGTGCCTGGCACATAGTAGGCACCACATAAATGTTAGCTGTTATTAATATTATTGTGAAGGTAGATCATGGATAAATTGGAGATAATCAGTAATTGGGAAGGTATTAAGACTAAGAAGATTGAGAAAAACTCTTGAAGAAGGTAGGATTTTAGTTGAGCCCTGAAGAAGCCAGGAAAGCCAGGAAGTGGAAATGAAAAGGAAGAGGATGCCAGGCCTGGGAGCCAGCCAGGAGGTCGAAGATAGCTTGTGAAGGACTTTAAATGCCAAGCTGAGGAATTTCTATTTTTTCCTAGAGGTAATGGGGAGCTACCTTCTTAAGCTGAGTGACCTGATTAGACCCATGCTTCTTGGGGAGGCAGCTCAGTAGCTCAGTGGATTGAGAACCAGGCCTACAGATGGCAGGTCTTGGATGTAAACCTGGTGTCAGATACTTCCTAT